>NW_015436115.1:0-1040 GCF_001527695.2 Protobothrops mucrosquamatus | reverse complement strand
CTTTCTATCACAGGTGTCAGGATCCAGTTATATTTCCTTTCTATCTATCACCTCTGATCTAAAACCAATTCTTACCCTTTCCTGGGTCCTGCCATACTCCCAAGGGGGAGGGGTTTTTATTACTTTCACTTCCTCTATTCACTACAAAGTAACCTTTTGTTTATTCACCTCTGCTATCCATTACAATGTAACCATTTGCCTCTTATCCTATGCACCTCTGAACTTTTCCTCCTTACCGGGCAACTAGGAAAGGGCGGGGGGGGGGGGTTTGAAAAGATATAGCCTCCAGAATCTGGTTTATTTATCCGTCATCAAGTGAGGAGCTGTTGCATGATCATGTACCACGGAGCCGGATTGATGTTATCTTTCCTGGATTTAACACCTAGAAATCTGCCAGTCTGAATCGCCCGGAAGAACTGCAGGATGGGGCTTGCTTAGGGACACTTTAAAACATCGATTTGTGAGGCAATCCCTCAGATCCTGTCTATCATGCCTACTATCAATTTCTCTTAATAAAAGTTCCTGTTTGAAGAAACCGTTTCCAAGAGTTCTGCTTTCTTAAGATGTTGATTGAAGTGGTTCCTTACAACAGGAGCACTTGATGATGCCTCTTTTCTAGGGACACTTGATGATGCCTCTTTTCTATGTGTCTGCATACTGTTGTCAGAAGTAAGTCTTCATCCTGGTTCATCCAAGCCGGGAATATTATCATTATTATTATTATTAAATAAGCAACATGGCGACTGCTTTGGGAAGATGGTTATAGTTTATTGCAGAAGCAGAGAGTTGGCTCTTCAGGAAAGAGCAGAGAAGAAAGAGGCTGAGCACATGGCCAGTAGCTTTTTTTTATACCCTCCCTAGCTTCCTGTTTGGAAGTCTTCCTGTTCCTCTGGCATGAACTTTGAGGCTATTTCCTGTGTCACGTATTCTGACCTGAGCCCAGGTGTGCCTCTCTGGTATACTTGATGGTAATGGTTAGTCCCATTATGTCCCAAAAGTCATCTCCTGTTTCCCTGGTGATGGGGCTAATGACTCTTAAG
>NW_015436114.1:0-1040 GCF_001527695.2 Protobothrops mucrosquamatus | reverse complement strand
CTTGCTCGGGCAGGGTCGCCTAGGAAACGGGCCAGGGGCGCGCCGACCGAGCCTCCCTATGGCCGCGGTTGTGAGCCAGGCAGGGGCAGAGAGCTGCGAGTGCGAGCGCGCCCCCCCAGATGTTGCGCCCGGTGCGGCCGGCCCGGAAAAAGGTGCCGGAACACGGTTCCGCCGCGTTCCGGCTGAAAAAAAGCCCTGGGTATAACAAATCTTTATATGTAAGTCCCTCCATCACCACTCCTCTAGTTATAGTTTGAAAAATATGTGATGGTATCACCCAGAGTGGTAGTTTAACATCAAACTTGAAAAAATACTTTTGCCAAACTCTTAACAGTGCAGTCCTTATTATATGATTTCTGAAGGTTTTATCTATTTTTTTCTGCATAAAAAGATAAGCATGCCACCCAAAGTACAAGTCCCATCCTTCGACATTCAAAATCCCCTTGTTGGACAAATTAATCCAGTCAGTCGTCCACGTTAATGCACAAGAATCATAATAAAGTGTCAAGTTTGGTACTTTAAGTCCTCCACGTTCTCTGGTATCTTGAATAATCTTAAATTTAACTCTCGCCTTCTTGCCTTCCCAGATAAAACGATTCAAATCTCTTTGCCATTCTTTCAAGTTAAGTTCATTTTTTAAAATAGGTATCATCTGAAATAGAAAAAGAAACTTAGGCAAAATGTTCATTTTAATGGCCGCTATACGACCCAGCAAAGAAAGCTGTAATTTTTTCCACGTTGATAAGTCCTTTTGTACCAATTTCCACAATCTTTCATAATTGTTCTGATACAATTTCACATTGGAGGATGACAAAAAAATTCCCAGGTATTTGACTTTATTAACCACTTCAAATCCTGACATTTGCATAAGTTGATCTTTACCTTTAGCAGTCATGTTCTTTGTAAGAATTTTAGTCTTATTCACATTAATTTTAAATCCAGCCACTTTGCCATACTGATACAGCTCTTGTAACAAAAATTCCAATGATTCAATTGGTTGAGTCAATGTAAAAACTAAATCATCAGCAAAAGCTTTAAGC
>NW_015436113.1:0-1040 GCF_001527695.2 Protobothrops mucrosquamatus | reverse complement strand
TTTGTTTATAAAACAAGCTCATTACAGTACGACCTAACTCTAGTTATAGCCTTCCATTTCAGAGTGCAAAATCCAACCTTTACCTTTGGTTTTGCAAAGAACCAATTGAACAGATTTAAACTAGAAGGAAATTTAGGGGAAATATTATATAGTGTTATAGAGAAGTATTTTAGAAGGACTTAGAGTAGCAGACCCATAATGTTCTGATCTTATCTGTTCATCTCCCTTATCACTTGGAAATAAAATCTAAATAAAAAGTATACCTGAGTTTGAATCATTTACTAAATCATTTGTATAACTTTACTTTTAAAATTTACCTTTCCCAATTTCATTGGTCACAGTCAAAGATGAAAAACCCAACCAGAGGTATGAAAGGGTGGTTCTTGTGAGGGACTCTAGTTCACTGGGCATGAATGAGCCCCAACTGAAGTTCATAGGTCAATTTATAATGTATATAAATTGCAGAGAATCAGGCATGAATTTGATGGGAAAGCGACAAAGGCATTGTACCACATGGATGATGGTGCTAGGGAGAAACCAGGCATATTAGCACTAGTGACATAATAAAAAAGTAGTGCAGCAGTTAGAAATAAAATTAAGATTATTAGAGAGAATGCTGAAATACAAGATGACTGAGGTGACTTTCTTAGGAATACTACCTGATCCATAAACAGGGCCAATAAGATGGACTTAAGTAATATCAAAACATGAATAAGACTATGTGTTAGGAGGAAGAGTTTAGATTTGTGAAGCACTGGGATATTTTCTGAAACAAAAGAAGTCTACAGAAAAAAATATGGGTTCAGTTGAATAAGGATGTAGGATCCAGATTTTTTTGGAACAAAAAAATACTTCTTATTAAGTATAAAGGTATATGTCACAAACTGTCCAAAGATAGGACTGTCCAAAGATAGGAGTGTTTGAGCTAGGATTAAAAAGATGTAGTCCCTGATATTAGAAAAATCTCTCTCTCTCTCTCTCTCTCTCTCTCTCTCTCTCTCTCTCTCTCTCTCTCTCTCTCTCTCTCTCTCTCTCTCTCT
>NW_015436112.1:0-1040 GCF_001527695.2 Protobothrops mucrosquamatus | reverse complement strand
CGCCTTAAAGATGATAGTCAGCACCTTGAAGCGCACCCGGAAGGCCACCGGCAGCCAATGCAGCTCGCGCAGCAGCGGTGTTACGTGGGAGCGACGAGTCCCTCCCAACACCGCCCGCGCGGCCGCATTTTGGACTAGCTGGAGCCTCCGGGTGCTCCTCAAGGGAAGCCCCATGTAGAGAGCATTACAGTAGTCCAGGGTAGCTGGTCAAAACCTCTGGGGTGCAACCAGTAAATTCTTAGCTGGTGGCACTCCTATCCAGAGTCTACTTTAGAATTCGAACCTGCCAGGATTCTGATCAAGCTGATAAAGTTTTGGCAGATAGCAACTCAATAAGGCCTCAAACTTCAGGGAATTGCTATTGTTCTGAGATGTTTTCTTCAGAAAATAGGATTGTTATTGAAAGTCAAAGCTCCTAGCAGTTGAATTAATTTTTAAAGTAAATGCCATAATTTATTGAGACATCGCGGTGTGTCAGGTGGCGACTTGCCCCATTCCTGTTCTCCCTCAGTTCAATTATTTATTGCTGACTTCTTCCAGTCATTTCCCCAAGGTTGCAACAGCAAGATAATTGAGACACCGCTGTCCTACCTCCCAGAAAACTAAACTACTGATGGATGAGCCTGCCCTGTAATATGGAGAGTATCAGCTGTGTGAAATATAAATGCACACACTGTTGGGTTAGCAAAGTAAACTCAATAGAATCACTTTCTACTGCTTAAAATGTTGCATTCCTTTCATAAATCTTTAAAAGCCATTTTCTATCCTGGGGCAGGGAGCACATAATTTGAAATGGTATGGCTTGAGGTTAACATTTAATCCTGTGTTTAATAAACAAACTGCTATTAATAAAATAGATATTTACATTCTGTGCTATGAAATATAGATCCAAGTCAACACAGCTTAAACTCTGCTGTATAATTTATAAATCAGTGACGAAGCTAATGAGAGACACAACATAGTCACTTCAGTTATATATTTTTTATTTTATTTTTTTAAAGTTGTTGCACCATGAATAAATCATGGCTATATTTCTAAAT
>NW_015436111.1:0-1040 GCF_001527695.2 Protobothrops mucrosquamatus | reverse complement strand
GACAGTTAGAACAATTAACCAGTGGAATAACCTGCCTCCAGAAGTGGTGAATGCTCCAACACTGGAAGTTTTTAAGAAGAGACTGGACAGCCGTTTGTCTGAAATGGTGTAGGGTTCCTGCCTGGGCAGGGGGTTGGACTCGATGACCTCCAAGGTCCCTTCCAACTTTATTATTATTATTATTATTATTATTATTATATTATTATTATTATTATTATTATTCAACAACTCTTCATAGTTACAGTGGTGCTGAAAAAAGTAATTTACCAATGGTCCTTGCACTTAACAACCTCTGCAGTTTCTCCACGGTCACGTGGTCATAATTCAGGTGCTTGGCAACTGGCATATATTTACGAGGGGTGCAGTGGCCCCGGGATCAGGGGATTGCCATTTGCAATCTTCCCAGCCTTCTTCCAACCAGTGAAGTCAATGGGGGAAACTGGATTTGCTTAGCAACCATGTGATTCACTTAACAACTAAAGTGATTCACTTAACTAAAATGATTCACTGAATAACTACAGGGATTCATGGAATAACTACAGGGATTCACATAACAACCATGGCAAAAAGGTCATAAAGTCAGGCATGACTCATTTAACAACTGCCTTGCTTAGCAACAGAAATTCTGATCCCAATTGGACCAATTGCCCAACTGGACCAATGCCACAAAGAAGAGGGAGTCAAGCTATTCTCCAAAGCGCCTGAAGGCAAGACAAGAAGCAACGGATGGAAACTAATCAAGGAGAGAAGCAACCTAGAACTAAGGAGAAACTTCCTGACAGTTAGAACAATTAACTAGTGGAACAACCTGCCTTCAGAAGTGGTGAATGCTCCAACACTGAAAGTTTTTAAGAAGAGACTGGACAGCCATTTGTCTGAAATGGTATAGGGCCGTGGTGGCGAACCTATGGCACGCGTGCTACAGGTGGCACGCAGAGCCCTCTGTGTGGGCATGCGCAGCGTTGCCCCAGTCCTAGGCCTTCAGCTGGGTTTTATAAAACCTTTTTGCTTTAGGCCTCCGCCACCATGTGCAAAAAAAA
>NW_015436110.1:0-1040 GCF_001527695.2 Protobothrops mucrosquamatus | reverse complement strand
GCAGGACAAGAAGCAACGGATGGAAACTAACCAAAGAGAGAAGCAACCTAGAACTAAGGAGAAACTTCCTGACAGTTAGAACAATTAACCAGTGGAACAACCTGCCTCCAGAAGCGGTGAATGCTCCAACACTGGAAGTTTTTAAGAAGAGACTGGACAGCCATTTGTCTGAAATGGTGTAGGGTTCCTGCCTGAGCAGGGGGTTGGACTAGATGACCTCCAAGATCCCTTCCAACTTTATCATCATCATCATCATCATCATCATTATTATTCTCACACAAATGCTGCAGGAAAGGAACACAATCCTTTGCACACAATCCAATACACAGCCCACATTGCCACATGTCCCGCTAGAGATCGATATCCACATTAAACTTTACCTTAGTTCCTTTGTGTTCCAAAACTCCACCCGGGGCGGGAAAAATAAACAATAAAGGATTGCAAGAACTTGGACAGAGATTCAGACAACCCCGTTTAGATAAGCTTTCAGGTCAGGGAACAGGAGGTGAAGGTTTTTTTCATGGGTTTTCTTAATTAATCTGATTCAACGGCCGAAACGGAGATCAGCCATGCCAAACAGAGAGGAGCTTCAAAACTCATTGGCTTACTTATTACCAGGAAATGCATGACTTTTCTCTTTGTAAACAAGGTAAGGAAGCTGTGTTTTGGTTTTTTTTTAGTGCCTTCACTGAGTCGTGACGACTGCTGCTTGACCACGTTTCCGCCTTTTTCTTGGCAAGATTTCAGAAGTGGTTTGCCGTTGCTTCCTCCCTAACGCTGAGAGGATGACTGGCCCAAAGTCACCCAGGTGGCTTTCATGCCTAAGGCAGGACTAGAACTCCTGTCTCCTGGTGATTGGCCCAAAGTCACTCAGCTGATTTTTCATGTCCAAGGCAGGACTAGAACTCACTGTTTTCTGGCGATTGGCCCAAAATCACCAGCTGGCTTTCATGGGTAAGGCAGGGCTAGAACTCACAGTCTCCTGGTGATTGGCCCAAAGTCATCCAGGTGGCTTTCATGCCTAAGGCAAGACTAGAACT
>NW_015436109.1:0-1040 GCF_001527695.2 Protobothrops mucrosquamatus | reverse complement strand
ACTTTTCCAGTTAAAATATAGAGTTTGGGCTATATCAGGGGTAGGCAACCCAAAACACTCAAAGAGCCACTTGGACACGTTTCCCACCGAAAACAAAACACTGGGAGCCGCAAAACCCTTTTGATATCTAAAATGAAGATAAGACTGCATATATCCTTTTTTACCTTTATGATATGTGTGTGTGTGTGTGTGTGTGTGTTTGTGTGTTTGTGTGTGTATATATAAAATAAAGGTAAAAAAGGATATATGCAGTGTTATTTTCATTTTAGATGTCAAAAGGGTCTCTCTCTTTCTCTCTCTCTTTCCTCTCTCTCTTTCCTTTCTTTCCTCTCTCTCTTTCTTTCTCTTTCCTCTTTCTCTTTCCTCTAACTTTCTCTCTCTCTTTCCTCTTTCTGTCTCTCTCTTTTTCCTTTCTCTTTCCTCTCTTTCGCTTTCCTCTTTCTCTTTCCTCTCTTTCTCTTCCCTTTCCTTTCTCTTCCCTCTCTTTTCTCAATCTTTTTTCTTTCCTCATTTTCTCTTTCCTCTCCCCCTTTCTTTCTCTCTTTCCTCTTTCTCTCTTTCCTCTCCTTCTCTCCCTTTCCTCTTTTTCTCTTTCCTCTCCCTCTTTATCTCTTTCTCTTTCCTCTCTTCTCTCTCTTCTTTCTCTCTCTCTTTCCTTTCTTTCCTCTCTTCTTTCTCTTTCTCTCTTTCCTCTAACTTTCTCTCTTTCTGTCTCTTTCTCTTTCTCTTCCTTTCTCTTTCCTCTAACTTTCTCTTTCTCTTCTTTCCTCTTTCTCTTTCTCTTTCCCTCTCTTTCTTTCTCTTCTCTTTCTTTCCTCTTTCTCTTTCCTCTCTCTTTCCTCTTTCTCTCTTTCTCTTTCCTCTTTCTCTCTCTCTCTTCTCTTTCTCTTTCCTCTTTCTCTTCTCTTTCTTTCCTCTTTCTCTCTCTCCCTCTCCCTCCAGGTTAGGAGAGAGAGAGAGAGAATGAAAGGCAGACGGTGCCAAACGGGCGGGGAGGGGGAGCAGGACGGGAGGCAGCGGCTCCAGTGGCGGCGACAGCG
>NW_015436108.1:0-1040 GCF_001527695.2 Protobothrops mucrosquamatus | reverse complement strand
CACCCCGAGTTTTTGAGCAATGTCCATTTTGCTCTATGAGTTCATGGTGAGCTAACCCTAATCCTAAGTGGAATTTTCTTCCCATGGGATTTTCCCAAGTGTTTTACAGGAAACATAGATAGGGCAGCCTAGTAACGTCAGGTCCCTCCTAACCATTCCCAAGCATTCCGAGTGTGTTGGCGATGTCCATTTTGCACTGTGAGTTTATGGTGACCTAACCCTAACCCTAAGTGGAATTTTCCTCCAATGGGATTTTCCCATGTATTTTACCAGGAAACATAGATAGGGCAGGCTAGAAACCTAAGTGCCCTCCTAACCATACCCAAGCACTCCAAATTTGTTGGCGATTTCCGTTTTGCTCTATGAGTTCATGCTGACCTAACCCTAACCCTAAGTGGAATTTTCCTCCTATAGGATTTTCCCATGTATTTTACCAGGAAACACAGATAGCACAGCCTAAAAAAGTCAGTTCCCTCCTAACCATACCCAAGCACTCCGAGTGTGTTGGCGATGTCCATTTTGCTCCATGAGTTCATGGTGAGCTAACCCTAACCCTAAGTGGAATTTTCCTCCAATGGGATTTTCCCATGTATTTTACCAGGAAACATAGATGGGGCAGCCTAGAAACCTTAGTGCCCTCCTAACCATACCCAAGCACTCCGAATTTGTTGCCGATGTCCATTTTGCTCTATGAGTTCATGCTGACCTAACCCTAACCCTAAGTGGAATTTTCCTCCTAGGGGATTTTCCCAGGTTTTTTACCAGGAAACATAGATAGGGCAGGCTAGAAAGGTCAGTTCCCTCCTAATCAAACCCAAGCACTCCGAGTGTGTTGGCAATTTTCATTTTGCTCTGTAAGTTTATGGTGAGCTAACCCTAATCCTAAGTGGAATTTTCTTCCCATGGGATTTTCCCATGTGTTTTACCAGGAAACATAGATAGGGCAGCCTAGTAACGTCAGTTCACTCCTAACCATTCCCAAGCATTCCGAGTGTTTTGGCGATGTCCATTTTGCGCTGTGAGTTTATGGTGACCTAACC
>NW_015436107.1:0-1040 GCF_001527695.2 Protobothrops mucrosquamatus | reverse complement strand
CTTTCATTTCTAAAGTTAATCTATCCATTTCTGCACATTCAAGTATTTTTGTTATTATAATCTGATCAGATGGTAAATTTTCATTTTTCCAAAATTGGGCAAATATTATCCTCGCGGCTGTTAACACATGTAATATTAAATACTCATTCTCTTTTCCATAATTCAAGCCTAATATTCCTAGCAAACAGAGTTCTGGTTTAAATTCTATCTGTATTTTAATCATCTTTTCTAGCCACATATGAATTTTAAACCAAAATTTCTTAGCATTAGGGCATATCCACCAGAGATAGTAATAAGTGCCTGGTTGTTGTTTACATTTCCAACACATACTTGATACATTTTTAAACATATTCTCTAATCTAACTGGTGTCATGTGCCAGGGATGGCATGCTTTCTTATGGTATGGGAAAAATAGAGTTCATAAGTATTTCCAAAATCACTATATAAGAAATGCTTTGTTAACAGTATGGGAAAAAATTAAAATTAAAATATATTTTAAAATTCCAGGGTAGTTATCAACGACGGAAGCATTTGTACATCCAAACTTGGTAGACTTTGAAAAAAATTGGACATATAGAGATATTCTAAATATTGATGGGAATTTAAAATCCAAACAAGAACTGGAAAATCAGGGTATCAACCTGTTATGGTGGGCACATTTACAGATGCAAAATAGATATGAAAAAGACATGAAACTGTATGGATTTTATAAAGAACAAACTGTATTTGATAAAATTTTGTTAACTTCAGATGAGAAATTAATTAAAAAGAGAAGGACGAGGGGGGACATGATAGCACTATTATTATTATAAAATGTATAATTTTTGTTGATAATAATAATAAAACAGATCATGCCAGACAAACCTTATTACATTCTTTGACCAAGTGACAAAATTAGTGGATCAGAGGAATGCTGTGGATATAATTTACTTGGACTTCAGTAAGGCATTTGATAAAGTAGATCACAACCTACTACTCGATAAGATAGAAAAATATGGGTTAGACAGCATCACCACCAGATGGATTCGTAGCTGGCTGAC
>NW_015436106.1:0-1040 GCF_001527695.2 Protobothrops mucrosquamatus | reverse complement strand
TGGTCTGACCATGACAAGGGCTCAACGACTATTTCCCCTACTGTCAGATCATTCTGCCACTGGCCAGAGACAAAAATTAGATCCAGCGTGTGTCCACCCGTGTGGGTGGGGGCATTAATTAATTGGGTCAAGTCCAAGGCCGTCATGGAAGCCAAGAACTCCTGAGCCGCCGCCGACGTCTCGCCCACTGATGGCAGGTCTTTAAACTAAAGACTTTCAGCACAGTAGGGAGACTGTGGCTACTTGACTTGTTCACTCTGCTATGATGAGCATCTTCAAAGTACTTGCTGTTCATTCTCTGACTTCTTTATCGTTCAGTCACATCTGGACTGAACAGCTGTTCAAACTGAGAATGATTTAAAATAGGAGAGTTTAAAATAGAGGACAGACCTCTGTAAAGTAGGACATACAAGCACCCTAATATGGACATCAATATCTGGGGAAATCCTGGAAAAGATAATCAAGCAACAGATCTGCAAACACCTAGAAACAAGCAAAGTTATAACCAGAACTCAACATGGGTTTGTCAAAAACTGATCATGCCAAAGAAATCTTATTTCATTCTCTGACAAAGTGACTAAATTAGTAGACCAGTGAAATGCTGTGGACATAATATACTTGGACTTCAGTAAGGCATTTGACAAAGTAAACCACAATCTACTTCTTAGTAAGCTAGAAAAATGTGGGATAGACAGTATCATACCAGATGGTTTTGTAACTGGCTGACAAATGTGTAGTCCTTAATGGAACTACATCTACATGAAACTAAGTAGTGGGGTACCCAAGGTTCTGTTTTAGGCCCAGTACTCTTCAATATCTTCATAAATGATCTAGATGAAGGAATAGAAGAAAACTCGTCAAATAGGCAGATAACGCTAAGCTACCGTAGCAAGAATAGCCCAAACCAGAAGATAGGCTTAAGATACAGATGGATCTTGTCAGGCTTGAACATTGGGCCCTATCTAATAAAATGAAATTCAATAGAGAGAAAAGTAACATTCTACACGTAGCAAGAAAAATCAAATGTATAGGTACAGATT
>NW_015436105.1:0-1040 GCF_001527695.2 Protobothrops mucrosquamatus | reverse complement strand
AGGGTGATCCCTGATCTCCCTACCTTCCGCCGCGCCCTTAAGACATGGCTATTCCAACTTGCAGGACTGGCCTAGGGGAAAATTTTAATGGGGTCTTAAAGCAATTTTATATTAACTTGACCAAATTACTAATATTTGTTTTTACTTATGTTTTTAAATTGTAGTTTTTGGGGATTAGTGTTTTATCTGGTTGTTAGCCACCCTGAGTCCGTAAGGAGAAGGGCGGGATATAAATTAAATTAATAAAATAAAATAAAATAAATACACGTCACGTGACCTTGTGAGTTTGACACTTCTGTTCTAAGCTGTGTCTTTTTCTAACTGTAAATGCAAGGCTGGATTATCTTCCAGCTGTAAATGTAAGGTTACTTTGTTAGAATAAAAATTATCTCAATTTATATACCAAAATTATATATCATATTTCTAGGAATGTGTCTGCAACATCTTCCTGCCATAAAGTGTAATTTATGCTTGTGTTTAGTTTGCTTCCTTTTCATTTATAAAGCAATTTTATTGGATCTTTGTTTTTCCTTGAAGATGTTTCACTTTTCATTCAAGAAGCTTCTTCAGTTCAGACTGAATGGTGGAGGATGGAAGAGTTTATATTCCTTGCAGTCATCTGGTCATTAGCACACACTGTGAGAGTCATTGAAGCCACTTGAAGGTTTATCTGTGCCCTCGGGATCACTTGAATAGTGCAAATGGGTATGGAACCTATGGGACAAGGCAGTGGTGGGATTCAAATATGTGAACAACCGGTTCTCTGTGTGGATGCCGCTTCCGGAAGTCCATTCTGGGCCTGAGCAACAAAAAATTAGCTACCAGTTCTGCTGAAGTGGTGCAAACCGGCTGAATCCCACCACTGGGACAAGGTCTATGTAACTTTGAGACTCTTGCTCTTGGTGCTTCTGGATGCTAGAGACTAATGACTCTCAACAATTTCATCCAAGTGGGAAGAAACTATGTATTTATATGACAAAACAAAACAAATAAAATATAGATGAAAACACTTCTAAATTTGTAGAGATAAATCAATGATA
>NW_015436103.1:0-1040 GCF_001527695.2 Protobothrops mucrosquamatus | reverse complement strand
GGAGCCTGCTGAATAGCTTTGAGCTTAGCATCAGACGGGTGTATACCCTGAGCATCTATCCTGAATCCCAGGAAATCAGTGGAATGCACACCAATCTTACATTTGTCCTGTTTTAATTTAAGGCCTGCTCTTCGGAAACGAAGCAAAACAGCCCTTAACCTCTCTGCCAGCATTTGTGGAGAGTCTCCAGCGATGAGAATGTCATCAAAATAAGGACATACACCAGGAATACCCCTCAGGGTGTTTTCCATTACACTCTGAAAAATGCCAGGAGCAACATTCACTCCAAACTGTAACCTTTTCACCTTGAAAGCCCCTCTATGGGTAACAATGGTTTGAGCCTCTGCTGCTGCATCATCAACAGGCAGCTGTTGATACGCTTGAGCCAGGTCAAGCTTAGCAAAAATCTTGCCCTCTTTGAGAGAAGCCAAAATGTGGCTCACTACAGGTACAGGATAAGCATGTTGCTGTAGGGCCTTGTTTAGTGTGCACTTGTAGTCTGCACAAATACGAATGTCCCCATTTGCCTTTAAAGGCGTTACAATGGGAGTTTCCCACGGGCTAGAATCTACAGGCTCTAATATGCCTTGCTGGAGCAACTTGTCCAGTTCAGCATCAATCTTGCCCTTAAGAGCAAATGGTACTCTCCTAGGTTTAACCCTAATGGGCTGTACAGCTGAATCTAGCTTAAGTGAAACTGGAGGTCCTTTGTAGGATCCTAGCTCAGAACTGAACACATCTGCAAGGGTCTCTGTTTGCAACTTGTGCAGCCCTGTTACTTGGATCCCCAAAGCCTCAAACCAATCGAGTCCAATGAGACTCGTGCTCTCACCCCCCCACAACCAGCACGTCTAGGGGGCCTACAAAATTCTTATACTGTACCTTAAGGGTGGCCTCCCCCTTAACGCACACTTGGGAATTTTGAAAATCCGTAAGGATTACATTAGAAGGCCTTAGCGAAACTCGCTGGCCACTGCTGCTGCAGATTTTGTGAAATGTGTTGAGGGAAATTATGGATAGGGCAGACCCCGTGTCAAGTT
>NW_015436102.1:0-1040 GCF_001527695.2 Protobothrops mucrosquamatus | reverse complement strand
ATCGTTATACATGTCTGTGGTGAAATTTAAAAAGCGTATTGTTGTCTGTTCCATATTATCGCTAGCATACGTTTTTGAAAATGAAGATTTGTTGGAAAAAATGTCGCAATTGAAAAATCCAATCTTTCTGGTGCTGGAAAAAGTAATTTCATATACATGTAGGCCTGAGTATGTTTTTTTGTCATTTTTCATTGTATTTGTCTTGTGAATGCCAAGAAATTAAAATGTGCATTACTTTCTTTCCCATTTGTCCTCTTTTTCAATTGTCCATGTCTTTCTTTGCCTGTTCATATAGATCAGGGGTAGTCAACCTTGGCTCTTTTATGACTCGTGGACTTCAATTCCCAGAATTCCTGACCCAGCTTAGCTGGCTCAGGAATTCTGGGAGTTGAAGTCCACGAGTCATAAAAGAGCCAAGGTTGACTACCCCTGATATAGATGGTGACCTAACATTATGTAGATATAAGTAGATATAAACAAAAGAGGATATGACGTCAATATTGTGTTAATTTTAATTAAAAAAATAAATAAAATTATGTCTATGGGATTCTCAATCATCCAGGTCATGATTTCCCAAAGGTGCTTTTCAAAAGGCAAATGGACTTTCTGGAATGTCTGGAAGCTTCTCCGATAAGAATCAAGACGTTTTCAAGGAAAAAAATCAAGAAATTCCAGTTGCTTTTTGATAAGCACCTTTGGATTAAAGTTAGGTGTTTTAATCTATGGGAGGATAATCACAAGTGGGAAGTTCTACCTTATTTAAACAACTCTTTCTGGGTGTTCACAATCAAAATCTCACCAGCCCCGTGCAATATGGATAACACTGAACTGAATTCGCACTGGTCATGGTAGATGTGCAGACACCCTCTATAATTGGGACAAAATAACATCATTGAATTGTGACTGCAGGGCCAAAATAACAAAAACAAAAAAACCCCTCCAAAAACCCAAACTATCCAACATATAGAGTCAGAGTGTCAAATTAGAGCCTATAATGGACAATCTGCCGATTTCCTGGCTGTGACAAATGAAGCAAAAAT
>NW_015436101.1:0-1040 GCF_001527695.2 Protobothrops mucrosquamatus | reverse complement strand
GTTTATTTGTCAACTAAGTATCTACGCCTCAAGTTGCCCAGCAAGAAATTGGGACCAAAGTTCTTGGGGCCTTTCCCCATAGTAAGGATCATCAACCCAGTCACAGTAGAGCTAAAACTCCCTAAACTCTTAGGGAAAATTCACCCAGTTTTCCATTGTAGCTTGTTGAAGCCATATCGGGGCTCCACGTTAAGACCTCTTCCAAAGAAGGCACCTGGGCCCCTCGTGGTTGCGGGGCAGACCCACTATGAAGTAAAGCGTATTCTTGACTCTAGAATTTTTAGAGGGAAATTGCAGTATCTAATACAATGGAAGGGATACCCGTTGTCCGAAGCCACCTGGGTGAAATCCAGTGAAGTAAAGGCTAATAGATTGGTCAAAAGGTTTCATGTGAAACACCCCAACAAACTGAAAGATGACCCTTAACATATGCTTTGGTTTGCTTTACAGGATCTGTCCTTTTTGTAAGGGGGGCCGGATGTCAATGCTGCAAATACTGTATATTCTTGCTTTGACAATGTGCAGAACTGTCTGGTATATATATAGTTAAACCAGCAACTGGGAAAGAGGGAGGAGCATAAGGATAGCCCGGGAGAAAGAAACCAGAAGTAAATCACATCTTCCAAGTTGATTGGAAGATGTGAACCATGACCCTACAATAAGGGAGTGGGAAATGTTTGGAATGTTATGCGTAACGGAAGAGAAGCAGACCTAAGCATTCCACTATGCTGTGCTGACGTATTGTAACCTTAATAAATGCTTTTAGGAGAAAACATGCCTGAAAGTCCTTTTAAGTGTTTCGTTACTCAGACACTTGACAACTGTTCTAAATCAATTTTTAAAAAGTACAATTTTAATACCACGGGTTCCTATTTAAATGTAAGCTTAAATATAACTTACATAGCCAGGTAACCCCTAAACAAGTGACATTTATTGCAGAATGGGTTTTGAGGTCTGGAAATCTCTGATTGTAGGGAGGAAAGAGTATAACAAAGGTCAGAAAACTTGAGGGGCTGTATGAAATGTTAAGAATGTGTTGA
>NW_015436100.1:0-1040 GCF_001527695.2 Protobothrops mucrosquamatus | reverse complement strand
TAAAGAGTTCATTTGTTTTTCTTTTATACTTTTCTAAACAGGAGCACTAAAACCGGTGACTGTTGGGGACTCAGTAACTTCTTCAAAATGTATCTGCTTGTCAAAGTTCTTCTGGTTCTAGGGATGCTGGTGGCTTGACAGTAGGTTTTGAGAAGTAGGGACACACTCTCCAAAAACTAACAGAACAGGGCCAAAATGAGATACGATTTAATTAAATTACAGTTACTCTTAGATATGATTAAAACTATTAATCATTCTTTGTTATTAATATTTTACTGCAATAAATCCTATGTATATTTTTCAAACACTGAATATTTAAATATTAACTTAAATATGTATACAAGATGGATTTAGAATGAGAACCTAATTTTCTCATTTATTTAAATGAGAAATAAAAATAATTTTTCATTTATATTTTGTTTCTGCGCAGCTCCCAAGACTCTAGGCAATTTACAATGAGATAGTTAAAAAAAAGAATCTAAATATAATAAAATTGTATTAATCAGCAAGCTCCAACAAAACTAAAATAGCAACCTATTTACCATAAAAACAAGTAATCTAAATTAAAAATCAATTACCAAGTGCCCATTGAAACAACATCACCTTTACAGCTCAACTAGAAAGGGTGCCTAGTGTACCTCCAAGGGCAAGGTGCTTTGCAGTGTGGGAACAATTACAGCCAAGGATCGATAGCTCTATCTATCTATCTATCTATCTATCTATCTATCTATCTATCTATCTATCTATCTATCTATCTATCTATCTATCTATCTATCTATCTATCTATCTATCATTTATCACCACAACACAGAGTCTTGACAGTTTCGAGCTTTCGTCGGATACTTCCGACATCGTCAGGGTTTAAGGCTAGACTATGGGAGTGACTTATATAGCGTTGGACAACGCCAGCATCCGGCTTTTGGACCTCGTCATCGGGCCCAGCTGACTAGGGTGTGTTCTAAATGTGTCTATGACATCAGTGTTAAACCCGTTCTTCTTCCTCTTTTTCATATATACAGTATCCCCCGTCCCCTTGTCAC
>NW_015436099.1:0-1040 GCF_001527695.2 Protobothrops mucrosquamatus | reverse complement strand
TGGAGCGTTTTAAAGGTGGTAACTAACACCTTAAAACGCACTCGGAAGATCACTGGTAACCAGTGCAGCTCGCGCAGGAGCGGTGTTACATGGGAGCGACGAGTCCCTCCCAACACCGCCCGCGCGGCCGCATTCTGGACCAGTTGAAGTCTCCGGGTGCTCCTCAAAGGGAGCCCCATGTAGAGGGCATTGCAGTAGTTATTATTTTCAGGAATATATTTCCACTTGATGTTTCTAATAAGGAAAATTTCCATTCATTAATCTTAGATAAAAATATGCCTTAAGTATAAAAAATATTTCTTTTCTCAAATAAATATTTTGAAAAACATGTATTATATATTTTTAGGAGTCATATGTATGGAAAATGTACCAAGAAAGATGCTGGGATTTCTTCCCAGCGGGAGACTGCTTCCGTAAACAGTATGAAGATCAGCTTGGATAAAAATACCAACAAAGAAACTACTACATTCAATGTAAACAAAAATAGAATTCTTACAAAATAGTGGCATAACATACATATTGCTTATGTTTGACCTCTAAGTAAATAAACTAGCCCAGTTTTAAATTGATATAGATTAGCTTTTTGTATATGGCAGAAACAGGCTCTGAATTATCTGAGCAAAAAATAACGTTTAAACATTTCAGTTCAGTACTTTAATTCAGGAATCATTACTTGTTTTTAAACAGTCCTTTGTAGAAAATAATGTAGTTGAAAGGGCTATATCATTGTTTTGCAACTGAAGACTCTGAATGTCAGGTGACAATAACTTAATCATGGACTCATATGGTGAACTTAATATTTCAAATCAGCCTTGTTTTTCTTAGTGTAACAATACAGACCGAAAGATTTTAAGTATTCAGTGCTTAAAATTTTCAAGTATTTTATTGTCTCTAAAATCTAAGTGCCTTAACTCTTTCCAGATTCAGCTATGCAAAATACTTTTTTTTAAATGTTAGTCTTTTAGATTGACATTTTTGTTATATGACTGTGTTGCTTTCTGGTCTTATTGTATGACATGAAATTTAGTCATATACTTGTT
>NW_015436098.1:0-1040 GCF_001527695.2 Protobothrops mucrosquamatus | reverse complement strand
CTTACATGTTGCCCCCAAGAGAGCTGCAGACCCCTCCCCTCTCTAACAGCATCACCCAGAGATTTCTGTGCCTCACCCAACAAATGTTCCATACCTCTTTGAGGAGGGGGCTTTGCTCCTGGGCTGGGGGGGGCAGGCAGGTGGTTGAGCCACAGGGAGCTTTGGTGTGCAATGCAGTAAGTTTTTCCCAGGCGTTCACGTTCTTTCCCCTTTTATTCTTCTCTTTTGTAAAGCACCCAGAGTCTTTGGGAGTTGAGCTGCTCCCAAATTTAATACAAGAAGTCATTTCAAACTAAATTGGCACCTTCCCCCAATTATCTGTCCTTGGATATCCCAGAGAATCACTTTGAAAAATTTCTGACTAGATGCTTCCCTTTCAGGGATGTGGGACACGGTCTGCAAAAGCCACTTCCAAGCTGGCTTACCATCATAGAGCCGTGATAGTGAATTGCTCAGGGTGCAATAACCATCATGTAACTGCTGATAACTTGGACTGGTTCTTGACTTGGAGGGGAAAAGGTGGGCATGATGTCCTTTCCCCCCCCCCCCTTTGTCTTCTTCAGGGTTTGGTGCTTCAGCTGCTGAAGCTGGAATGAGTTCCTGGGAACAGTTCAGAGCTGACATTGTTAGTGAAGGCAAATTCAAATTTAGAATAGAGCTGGAAGGGACCTTGAAGGTCTCCTACTCCAGCTCCATACTCAAGCAGGAGCCCTAATATACCAGGGATGTCAAAGTGACGGCCCACGGGCTGGATGCGTCACGCCGAAACCGCTCCCACCCCATTGCCAGCAATGGGAAAAAAGTCACAACACATCAAAAGAGATCACAAGTTTGACACCTCTGCTCCAGCCAAACCCAAATCTTACAACCTTTCTTCATATGTTTTAGTCTCCAGGCCTTTAAGTATCTTAGTTGCTTTTAAGTATCTTTTTTTGCTTTTTCCAAAGTCTCAGAAGGTGGGTGATTACAGATGCCCATTGAAATGGATAGGTAAGTTGGAGGGGGGAGCTAATTTGCAAATGTGCTGGCGTATAAACAGG
>NW_015436097.1:0-1040 GCF_001527695.2 Protobothrops mucrosquamatus | reverse complement strand
TCTTGGCACAAGAGAAGCGAGCACTCCGTAAAGCCAGAGCTGCAAATGCTGAAGCAACAGTGTCCACATTTCTCTGTTCAGTATGTGGCAGAACATTCCGTGCTAACATCGGTCTCATCAGCCATCTACGGACACACCGCTGATGGCCCATAATCCATAAGATGTCAAGGTCTTCATCGAAATCGATGGACGAACAACAGATCTATCTATCTATCCTATCTCTATCATCTCTTGCCTTTTTACGAATAACTCAAGGCGGTAAACATGTTTAATGCATCTTCCTCCTTCTATTTTCCCCACAACTCTGTGAGGCGAGTTGGGCCGAGAGAGCGCGACTGGCCCAAGGTTACCCAGCTGGCTTTCACACCTAAGGTGGACTTCAACTCACAGTCACTTCTGGGTTAGCAGAAACTTCCCGTAACTCATGTTTTTGCTTTTCCAACGCACTTTTACCTGTCAACAAACTAAATATTTGTAACGTTCGTGTATTTCTCAGGAACTGTCAGCCCAATGAGGTAGAGCAAACTAAAAAAAAACACAACCAATATCATATAAGAAATATTTATTGGAACATTTAAACAAATAAAGTCTTGCAAGTCTGAAAGTACCTCCCTCTCCCCTCACTTTATCTTCATGAGAAGTTGCAAGGGGCTTGGCTGAGACCTTTTCTCACATTATTTCTTTGGCCTGAGGCTCAAGGCCCCTCCGATCCCTTACAGTGGTAGAGACTCTCCTGTAATTCAAGGCCACGCCCTCTGCCCTTTACACTAACTGCCCGCTGTCGTTGCCTCAGGAATAATAGGATTTTTCCAATTGTCAGATGCAGTCATGTAGCTCCCTACACAGGCAAAACTGCATCCATATAACATTACTCCAGCTATTTTCACCTTAGCACTTTTCGACATTGTTAACAGGATCTACTATTGCCTTTTCATCCATTTTTCTTTGCCATAAACGTGTTTAACATTTGTTTCAATTCCCCTTTTTGATATACTGTTTTTAAGTTTCCTCCTCATTCAGAGTCTCTTCTCTCTCGTCAC
>NW_015436096.1:0-1040 GCF_001527695.2 Protobothrops mucrosquamatus | reverse complement strand
AGCAAGGTGTCAAAAACTTGATGACCAAAAAAAAAAAAAGGAAAAAAGTGATAAAGTACCAGTAGTCTTCGACTTACAATAGTTCGCTTAGTGACTGTTCGAAGTTACAATGGCACTGAAAAAAGTGCCCCCCCAAGCCACAGCTGAGCAAGACAGCGCCCGGTGGCGCTCTTCCTCCTGTCCGAGGTTTTCATTGTTGTGAGCATTTCTGTTGAGGATTGGCAGCGGGGGTGGGGTGAGGGGTGTTTGGTTTTTATTCCCCCCATCTGCTGGGTGGTTGCAGCAGGTTTTGGTCACTTCACATGACCCTGGGACACTGTGACCATCATAAATATGAATCAGTTGCCAAGCATCTGAATGTAAATCACAAGACCCTGGAGATGCTGCAACATTCTAGCTGATTGGCACTTTTTCTGGGCTCAGCAGAAGCATCAGGATCAGTGTGGCTTTCCAGCTGATTGGTGCTTCTTCAGGGCTCAGCAGAAGCACCAGGATCAGTGCCGAGCTCCAGCTGGAGCCTGGCGCTGATCCTGGCGCTTCCACTGAGCCCTGACAGCCCCAAAGAAGCGCCGATCAGCTGGAAAGCGGCACTGATCCTGGTGCTTCCGCTGAGCCCTGACAGCCCTGCAGCTCCAGCCATCTCTTGCTCAGGCTTGTGCGGTGCTGCCACCGGTTCAGCTCATTCCCCTCCCCCACTACCACTTTTCTAGGATGGTCGCGTACCACCTGCCAGGTGCCAATGTACCACAGGTGGTACCCGTACCACTGGTTGAAAAGCCCTGGTCTAGACAACCCTGCTCCATTGGGTCATCATTTCAGAGATAATTCCTTGCCAGATTCCTCAATGCCTTCAACAATGATAGAGCTTCTAATGTACTGCATTCATTGGAAAAGTTGGGATACATTCAAGAAGTATCTGCCTTGAAAATGCCCCATGCTGAACTGTATAGCACAGTCAAACATCAGCACAGGAAATGTTTATGTCATTTTCTATTATGTCATACAGTGTTTTATGATCATGTTTATGTTATAACATATTT
>NW_015436095.1:0-1040 GCF_001527695.2 Protobothrops mucrosquamatus | reverse complement strand
CTATCTATCTATCTATCTATCTATCTATCTATCTATCTATCTATCTATGTATCTATATCCTCTCTCTCTCTCTCTCTCTCTCTCTCTCTCTCTGTATGTCTGTCTATATCTATCTATCTATCTATCTATCTATCTATCTATCTATCTATCTAATCATCTATCATCTATCTACTATCATTTCATTTATATCTATCTATCATCTATCTCTCTATTTCTATATCTCTGTCATCTCTCTACTATAATTTTATCTCTCTCCCTCTCTCCCTCTCTCTCTCCTTCTCCCTCTCCCTCCCTTCATCTCTCTCTTTCCCCTCACGCTCTCTCTCCTTCTCCCTCTCCCTTTCCCTCCCTTCCCCTCTCCCTCTCTCCCTCTTCCTCTCTCTCTCCCTCTTTCTCCCTCCCTCTCCCTTTCTCTCTCTCTCCTTATCCCTCTCCCACTCCCTTTCCCTCCGTCCCTCCCTCTCTCTCTCTCACACACACACACACAGAAGGAGCCTCAATCTTGCCACTCCTTCTGTTGCACTCCGCCCAGGGTCTCTTTGAATGGTCCCCGTCCCCACGATCTGTCACTGCAGCGGCTGGATTCACACAGCACAAGGAGCCGCGCTCTTAATGTTGAGTGTGAGGTGTCACCTCTAACTCCCTCTCCTTAGGTTCTCCCTGCTCAGATTTTTCTGAAAGAAATACCCAAGCAGCTAGTCCTTATTCACTGAAATTTGGAACTGCAAGCCTCAATCTTAGGAGGTGTGTGTGTGTGGTGGAAGGGGGGGGCTTGCCTGGGGTGTCCACATTCTCCACTTCCGGATTCTCCTTTCCCACCCGAAGGAGGCATTCGCCCCAAAAGGAAGACACCAGCGAACGCGACCACGGGTCACGCGTGGACCAGAGCAGAAGGCCGGGGCAGAAGAACCGAAGCGCCCCCTGTCCCCCCCCAACCGCCCCACAAAGACCAGGGAGGATTTGATCGCCTCACCTGGCCATCTGGCCAGCTCCGAAGCCCCCCAGGATTACACCGGCTGCGCTTGAGACGGACACGGGGG
>NW_015436094.1:0-1040 GCF_001527695.2 Protobothrops mucrosquamatus | reverse complement strand
GGGTGGCTGGGCGATTATCTGATGACGCAATGAGGGTGGAGTAATAATTAGACCTCGCCACCCTCATCGCCACTAGGTAGGATCTAACATGCATCCTTGCCTGTGCTCGGTCGGATTCGGTTCGGGTAGCCCTCCAACTGCTCTCTAGGCGTCTTTTCCGGCGCTTCATCTCTCTCAGCTCCTCGGTAAACCAGGGAGCCAATTGAGATCTGCGCCGGGTCAGAGGCCGCAAAGGCACGACTCGGTCCAGTGCTGCGGCAGCGGCCACATCCCAGGCCGCCGCCAGATTTTCAGCCGAGTCGTGAACTAGATCCTCCAGATATGGCCCAAGCTCCGTCAGGAACCTCTCCGGGTCCATCAGGCGCCTGGGACGGAACCATCTAAGTGGTTCCGTCTCCCTGCGGCGGGGGGGAGCGGTCCGGAAGTCCATCCTAAGGAGTGAATGATCTGACCATGACAGGGGCTCTATAAACACCTCCCCCATTTCCAGATCATTCTGCCACTGGCCAGAGACAAAAATTAGATCCAGTGTGTGTCCTCCCGTGTGGGTGGGGGCATGAACTAATTGGGTCAGGTCCAAGGCCGTCATGGATAATATGCATAATATGAATCATGACGGAAATGGAGCATTGGTCTTACCTGAACGCCTTTTCTCAGCATGACAATGGAGAATCCACCAATGGGTTTTCCTCGTCTTCTGCCCGTAGACTAGTTGCCAATTTTGCTCCGCCTCTCCTCTTGAGACCTCCCCTCCCCAGTCTCGACTGAGGTGAAAGCTTTTGGCTACATTTTCTTGTGTTGACTCCATCTTCTCCCCTGGCCTGACTGGCCTCAAGGGTGGGAGTGGATTCTCCATCGTCATGCTGAGAAAAGGCGTTCAGGTAAGACCAATGCCCCTTCTCCAGCATGACGAGTGGAGAATCCACCAATGGGACATACCAAAGCCTCACTGTCCCTGTGGGTGGGAGGCCGTCTGGGCCTGTGTCCCACTCTCTGATACTATGCATTGGAGCACCCTCCTGCCAAAGGAGGCCTCCGCA
>NW_015436093.1:0-1040 GCF_001527695.2 Protobothrops mucrosquamatus | reverse complement strand
CGCTCCATGGCATCGGACCCGGATACCTTCGAGACCGCCTCCTGCCGCAGATTACCTCCCATCGACCTGTACGCTCCCACAGAGTGGGTCTCCTCAGGGTGCCGTCGGCCAGACAGTGCCGGCTGGCGACCCCAAGGGGGAGGGCCTTCTCTGTGGGAGCTCCCACCCTCTGGAATGAACTGCCCCCAGAGATCAGGGTAATCCCTGATCTCCCTTCCTTCCGCCGCGCCCTTAAGACTTGGTTATTCCAGCTTGCAGGACTGGCCTAGGGTAATTTTTAAAGGGGGTTTTAATTATATTTTAATTAGACTATATTTAAATATTTCCTTTTAATTAATTTTAATTCTTGTAATTGTCATTTGTGTATTTTTAATCGATTGTCAGCCGCCCTGAGTCCGCAAGGAGAAGGGCGGGATATAAATTTAATAAATAATAATAATAATAATAATAATAATAATAATAATAATAATAATAATAATAATAATAATAATAATAATAATAATAATAATAATAATAATAATAATAATAATAATAATAATAATAATAATAATAATAATAATGTGTTGGAGAAGGTGTAGATCAATAGGTTTGTACTATTCAATATATGTGGTAGTTTTGTAAAGTTATTAAATCTTTCTGGACTGAAATTTTATTACAGTAGATCCCCAGATGGCTTTGCTAAATTCTTTGATAATCCAAGGAGCACTTTGAAACTTAACACTGGTTGCTGTCAGACAGGTAGGAACAAAATCCTGGAAATCAGGAAAAGATTTGAATACTTCCATAGAGCGGCAAATATGTTGCAAGTTTTCTCAAATGGAAAAATGGACCCTTTCCCCCAAAAAAGATTAGGATGATAAAGAACACAATATTATCATAACCCAGAAGACTTTTTTCTTAACTTTATATGATTTAAATATATTATGTTCAAAAAAGGCATAATTCTACTATCTACTTTCTGGTTGCTAGATAATCTAAGTAGATAAAGTTACAGATAGTCCTCAGTTAACAATGGCAACTGGGACTAGAATTTCTATGGC
>NW_015436092.1:0-1040 GCF_001527695.2 Protobothrops mucrosquamatus | reverse complement strand
AGGAAGGAAGGAAGGAAGGAAGGAAGGGGGAAAGAAAAAGGGAGGAAGGGAGGGAGGGAAGGAAGGAAGGAAAGGGGAAAGAAAAAGGAAGGGAGGGAGGGAGGAAGGAAGGAAGGAAGGAAGGGGGAAAGAAAAAGGGAGGAAGGGAGGGAGGGAAGGAAGGAAGGGGGAAAGAAAAGAGGGAAGGAAGGAAGGGGGAAAGAAAAAGGGAGGGAGAGAGGGAGGGAGGGAAGAAGGGAAGAAGGGGAAAGAAAAGAGGGAGGGAAGGAAGGAAGGAAGGAAGGAAGGGGGAAAGAAAAAGGGAGGAAGGGAGGGAGAGAGGGAAGGAAGGAAGGAAAGGGAAAAGAAAAAGGAGGGAGGGAGGGAGGAAGGAAGGAAGGAAGAGGAAAGAAAAAGGGAGGAAGGGAGGGAGGGAAGGAAGGAAGGGGGAAAGAAAAGAGGGAAGGAAGGAAGGGGGAAAGAAAAGAGGGAAGGAAGGAAGGAAGGAAGGAAGGAAGGAAGGAAGGAAAAGGAGGGAGGGAGGGAAGGAAGGAAGAAAGGAAGGGGGAAAGAAAAAGGAAGGGAGGGAGAGAGGGAAGGAAGGAAGGAAAGGGGAAAGAAAAAGGAAGGAGGGAGGGAAGGAAGAAAGGAAGGAAGGGAGGGGGAAGGAAGAGGGAGGGAGGGAGGGAAGGAAGGAAGGAAAAGGGAAAAAATGGAGGGAGGGAAGGAAGAAAGGAAGGGTCCTATTTTCTATGAAAAAATTAAAACTTCTAAGAAAGAATATCTCTTATCATTTATTTATTTTATTTATTTATTTATTTTCCAACTTCTATGCCGCCCTTCTCCCCACGGGACTCAGGGTGGCTCACAGCATATTAAAAAACAACACAAAAAACATTTCCCCTATAAAACCAATTAAAAACCAAATATATTTATGGCTGTGTCATTATTAAAATCTTTAAAAAATTTTCCCTATTTAAAATTCACCCTAGGTCAGTCCCGCTTGTTGAAAAAGCCATGTCTTGAGGGCGCGGCGGAAGGTTAGGAGATCCGGGATCGTC
>NW_015436091.1:0-1040 GCF_001527695.2 Protobothrops mucrosquamatus | reverse complement strand
TTGTGTCTTGTACTTTGACCTGAGTCTGAGTGTGCTTTTCTGGCATTCTGGTGGTGATGGGTTAATCCTATTATGTCCTGTCTTAGAGTTTGGGTGGGGTATGTAGATTTTAGGTGTCTTTGTCTTCTTAATCTTCTAGCTGGAGGGCTCCAATCTTCCTGAATGGATTATCACATCTGCATTTCTACAGAGCTGGTTTCTGCTTGGGAGAGGGAGACTTGGGGCTATTAAGAAAAACTGGGCATGCTGTTCTGCCTCTTTAAGATCCTTTGAGAAATATAATATTCTGCCCTTTTAATATTTCCTTCTCTGGGGGGGGGGGGCTGACTTCCCACAACACGGTTACACGGACTGATCTAAAGCGTGAATAACACACATGAATTTAGTTGGAGCTAAGTGAATGCATTCAGCAGAACTAAGTTGCAAAGATTTTTTTCCTACAGGGACGATTCCTTTCAATGTGCTTTCAAGATAGCAGTCCCTTGGGCAGAAAACAGTATTCCCTAGTGGTTAAACATTGGGACCAACCTACAGCTGTCTCAATAATGTTTAAGCAGAAGCAGAGAAGATCCTTTTTCCTTAGTTAGAAACCAATGCCAGCGTTTCTTTCTTATGCAAGCATTAGGGCAGACTATTTGTGGAAATAATAATAATAATAATAATAATAATAATAATAATAATAATAATAATAATAATAATAATAATAATAATAATAATAATAATAATAATAATAATAATAAAGTTGGAAGGGACCTTGGAGGTCATCGAGTCCAACCCCCTGCTCAGGCAGGAACCCTATACCATTTCAGACAAATGGCTGTCCAGTCTCTTCTTACAAACTTCCAGTGTTGGAGCATTCACCGCTTCTGGAGGCAGGTTGTTCCACTGGTTAATTGTTCTCACTGTCAGGAAGTTTCTCCTTAGTTCTAAGCCACAGTATGTTTTGCTGAACCAATTTAAATAACTTCCTTTCTTCGCCACAACCATAAACATATTTTGTTGTCCTTAATTAGGCATCTCTGCAAAAGAGTGGAAGCGAA
>NW_015436090.1:0-1040 GCF_001527695.2 Protobothrops mucrosquamatus | reverse complement strand
CTCCCCTCCTTTACTCTTTTCTCTCTCCTCTCCTTTCTCCCTTCCTTCTCTTTCTTCCCTCCTTCCCTCTTCTTCCTCTCCTCTTCTCTTTCACCACTCTCTCCTCCAACCTTCCTACTTCCTTCTCCCCTCCTTTACTCTTTTCTCTCTCCTCTCCTTTCTTCCCTCTCATCCCTCTTCAGATACAATTCGGGGGTAATGTCCGAGCAACTCCTCTCTCCAAATTTCCCAATCTGTATTATATACAATAAGATTAATTTTCTCTTCCATTAATACTTCTATTTATCTAACCTTCTCAGTATATACGTCTATAAATATTTATACAACCTCCAGTTATTCAATACTGTGTCACCTGGGTCTCCCTCCTTATCTGCTCCTTCTTCTTCCATCTAAATTGATGGAAGTTAAAGTCATAACCCTTCAAGTCTGACAGTGTTAAAGAAGATCAACTAAGATGATTAAAGGCCTGGAGACTAAAACATATGAAGAACGATTGCAGGATTTGGATGTGGTTGGTCTAGAGAAAAGGAGTAGGGGGCACACAATAGCCGTGTTCCAGTATTTGAGGGGCTGCCACGAAGAGGAGGGGGTCAACCTATTCTCCAAAGCACCAAAAGGCAGGACAAGAAACAATGGATGGAAACTAATCAAGGAGAGAAGCAACCTGGAATTAAGGAGAATCTTCCTAACAGTGAGGACAATTAACCAATGGATCAGCTTGCCTTCAGAAGTTGTGGGTGCTTCATCACTGGAGGTTTTTAAGAAGAGCCTGGACAATCACTTGTCTGAAATAATACAGGATCTCCTGCTTGAGCAGAGGGTTGGACTAGAAGTCCTCCACGGACCTTTCAGCTCTACTTTTGATTCTACTTGAGTCCCTTCCCTCTTTTTATACTCCAGTGAATTAAGGAGGTGTCTGCTTTCAAACATGATCCCAAAATTCTAAAGTCAAAAAATGTTTCACTCCTTCTGCCTGACCTTCTACATAGCCCCAACCTCCATATCCTCTTACAAAACAGAATCAGGGAGTAAATTCCTTT
>NW_015436089.1:0-1040 GCF_001527695.2 Protobothrops mucrosquamatus | reverse complement strand
AAAAAGAAATTTGGATATAAAAATATTTCGCAGTTGCGACTTGAGCCTGCTCTATGCCCCTAGTTGGGGGCGGCAAGGCAAGAGATATTGTAAAAAGAGTAAACTGCAGTATGGCAGTTGAAAAATGTCAAGGTGTTCACAATCAGACCAATCTGTCTGAACTCCCTATATATATATATATATATATATATATATATATATATATATATATATATATATATATATATATATATATATATATATATATATATATATATATATATATATAATAAAAACATATATACATAAATGAGCACCAGGAAAACAAAACCCTTTAAAAATTTTAAAAAGGTTTTAATAAATAAATAATGACCCAAGCTTTCGCCGGCTTTTCTGCTGGCATCTTCAGGGGTCCGTGTCGGTCAATGAGAGGGCACTCCTTATATTACGGCCGCCTTTGCACCCGATCCATAGGTGCTGTCGCGATGTTCCACCGGCCAATCGCCGCTCTAGTTCCATTCTCATTTCAATGAGTTGATCTACCTGGACCATGCCTACTTCACATGATCGTTTCACACTCATTCTCTGCTTCATGCCTGTTTCTTTTTTCTTTTTTTTCTTTTTTTCAATAAAATTTTTATTATTTTCATCATAAAAAAACATTACAAATATTCCACAATGCTATAATAGAAAAACCCCCATCCCCCACCCACCCACCCCCCGGACTTCCCAAACCTATCCCAGGATAGTATTCAAATATAAGTAAACAAATATTAATATCCCTAACCCCACAAAGTATACTATTCTACATGGGTAGGTAAAATATATTAAAGAAAAAGAAAAACAAGTTAACTAAAAACCCAGATTATATTCCACCACTCTATACTTCTTTTGAATATAAACAATCCATCTTCTCCATATTAGTAAAAATTGTTCATTTGAGTGATTCTTCAAATAAGCCGAAATCTTTGCCATTTCAGCAAGATACGAAACTTTCAATCTCCAGTCTTCCATTGTAGGTAAGATTTTACTCTTCCAGTTTTGAGCTATCAACAAACGGG
>NW_015436088.1:0-1040 GCF_001527695.2 Protobothrops mucrosquamatus | reverse complement strand
CAAGCTACAATGGAAAACTGGGTGAATTTTCCCTAAGAGTTTAGGGAGTTTTAGCTCTACTGTGACTGGGTTGATGATCCTTACTATGGGGAAAGGCCCCAAGAACTTTGGTCCCAATTTCTTGCTGGGCAACTTGAGACGTAGATATTTAGTTGACAAATAAACCTTTTCCCCAACTTGGAATGTTCTTTGGGGAGCCTTCTTTTTATCAGCCTGTTTTTTATAGGTTTCAAAAGTCTTTTTTAAAGCAGCTTTTGTGTTTCTCCAAACTTCTTCCCACCCCTTCACCCACTGGTCAAGTGTCTGGGAAGCAGAGGGCATCTGAGGATATTCAGGTATTGGGTTGAACTCTTTTCCGGTGGCCACTCTGAAAGGCGTGTAACCGGTGCTGCTGTGCACAGAATTATTGTACGCCACCTCCGCAAAAGGGAGAAGATCAGTCCAGTTCGTCTGTTGGTAAAAAACGTAGCACCTAAGATATTGCTCCACCATTTTGTTAGCGGCTTCCACGGCCCCATTGGTGGCCGGATGAAAAGCAGATGATAAACCTTGAGATGACCCAATTAATGTAAGGAAAGTCCTCCAAAACTTCGCTGTGAACTGCACCCCCCTGTCTAAAATTATCCGCTTAGGGGTGCCATGCAACCGGTAGATATGTTTCAGGAACAATTTGGCCAGTCGTTGGGCAGATGGGAGTCCTTTGCAGGCGATGAAATGAGCCTGCTTCGAGAACAGGTCTATTACAGTCCAGATGACAGTGTTTCCACTACTTTCAGGTAGGTCTACTATAAAGTCCATAGCTATTTCTTCCCATGGTTGAGAAGGGTCTGCCACGGGTTGTAGTAGTCCAGGGGTTTTCCCTGGGATTCTTTTCATTGTGGCACATACAGTACAACTTTTTACATAGTTTTCCACATCCTTTTTTAGCCCCGGCCACCAGAATTGTCGGCGGGTGAGGTGTAGGGTTTTCAAATATCCGAAGTGTCCAGCCTGTTTTTCATCATGGCTGTGTTTGAGAGCATTAAGACGGAGGGCTTCTG
>NW_015436087.1:0-1040 GCF_001527695.2 Protobothrops mucrosquamatus | reverse complement strand
CCAATGCAAAACACAAGAGCAAAACACAGGAGCTTAGGATAACATGGCTGCCAGGGAAGTGTCCAGCTGGTGGGGGGAAGAAGGTATGTCCCAGGCACTGTAGCTAATCAGAAGGGTGTGCAGCAGGCTATCCCCTCAGAAAGGTTAGTTGTTGTTCTTGTTGTTGTTATCATATGGCATTGTTACAGTAGCCAGGAGATAACAATGCTATTGCAGAGTAGTAGTTTTGCTTGCCAAGATACCAGCCCTGTTATAGGAAATTTCGAAGTGCCAAACTCCATATCTGCCACGGTCCCACGTTTCCACACATGCTGAAAACCCCCATCCCTCCCGAAGACTGCCAGTACCAGGAGGCAGCACCAGCCATGACCAAAGGGCCACATCCGAGTGTAGGTGAAGGATAGGTAAATCACTGAGGCTCCTGATAAAACATGGCAGAAACGTGGGGTGAAATTGAGAGCCCAGGAATGCCAGCAGCGTCTCCCTCGGTGGACACGCATCTCTTACCAGTGATTACAATGGCTAGCAGGTGCCTGAGGATTATATTTGTTAGGCCTGGGAAATTTTACACATGCACACTTGCAACTGGGCATGACAGACTTCTCTGACGTCTTTGAATCCTCAAAGTTGAGGAGAAGCAGACCAATACCTTGTACTCTGGAAACCAGAGAATTATGGGAGATGACTATTAGGAAGTAAAAAACCAATCCAAAGTCAAGAAGTCCCACTGATGTTATTGTTGACAATATGCTGCGAACTTAATTGCTGTGTTATATTCGACATTTTCATATCATTTTTTGTAGCCCTCAATTGGTCTGGAAGTGGGTGAGAGAGAGGAAAGCTGCTGCTATGTCAAGCTGTAATGGCAGAAGTTTGGGGAAAATATTCTTTATTCTCATATTTCAATTACTGACTCTGTATGAATGGAAAAGCGTACAGGGGAACTTGTTTTACTACTAATAATAACAATTAATATGATCCAAAGAGATATAATAATGTCCAAATAAAATACAAAAGTAACAATTAATAGCTAGAGAAAA
>NW_015436086.1:0-1040 GCF_001527695.2 Protobothrops mucrosquamatus | reverse complement strand
TAATCACAAGAGTAGAATCTGCTTTGATACCTGCTATGCCATGAAGTTTAGTCCCTGGACCACCTGTGGGGGCCTGAGTTGGCAGCGGAGTTACCTTACATATTGGTACTCTGATGGTAGGGGCCCACCTAGGGTGTGGACTGAGAAGGATAATGAATGGCCACCTGAACATATATAGGTGTATGGACTTGCCACTTGGACTGAAGATGGATCATGGGGATATAGGACTCCAATTTATATGCTGAATTGCATTATTAGGTTACAAGCAGTTCTGGGGATTATCACTAGTGAGACAGCGCTAGCGTTAAATAAGTTGGCTAAACAAAATGCCCAAATGAGGACTGCAATTTATCAAAATAGGTTAGCCTTGGATTATTTATTGGCAGAAGAAGGAGGGGTCTGTGGAAAATTTAATTTAACCAACTGTTGTCTGCAAATAGACAGTGAAGGGAAAGCCATTGAGGAAATAAAAAAAAAAACAGGATGAGGAAAATAGCCAATGTACGGGTCCAAACCTGGACTGGAATACTTGAGATGAGGGGTTCTTGGGAGGAATTTTTAGAAACTGGAAACAAGCTTTATTCATGTTAGCAGTTGTATTTTTCGTGTTAATGTGCTTACCCTATTTGATCCCTATAATAAGAAGTATTGTACAAAACACAATGGAGGGAATGGTAAATGCAACCAATAAGAGTGACAAACAAATGCTGATGTTAAACAAGGTGACTGGACATGCTGCAATACTTGACTTCGAGAATGCAGAGGAGGTCCAGGAAAGTTTAAAACCATTTGAGGAAAATTTTTATTTTTAAATTAGTATAAAAAATGGAAAGGGTGGATTTGTGAGAAAGGAAGAAGTTTAAAAATAAAACGGTCACAATTGATTAACAATAGAAGGATTAGCCAAGCCCTGCACTGTAGGCACTAGATTTCAGGAGGCTTGACTAGAAGACACACTTAACAAGACAAAAGGATGGCAGAGAGAAGTTCTGAACAATGTAACTGAGGGGGAGGGATGATGTATTCTGGCTAGGCGGATC
>NW_015436085.1:0-1040 GCF_001527695.2 Protobothrops mucrosquamatus | reverse complement strand
ATATGGCTGGAAATAGAATTAAAAATACGACTCTTGGGTGCTTCCATATAGTGTCCAAATAACCACGATCACCAAGAGAAGATAAAATGTTTATAAACAATTAAAAAGTTAAAAACAATTTAAAAGCAATAAAACATTTAAAAATTATCGGCAACCGAGCTTTCGTCGGACTCTCCCGACATCATCAGGGTTGCTGAGGCGGTGTTTGGGAGGGTTTATATACAATTACCACATGCCTGCATCCGGCTGCGCGAGCGCGTAACCGGGCCTCGGTACACGCGCTCCTGCGCGGTGCCTGTTTTCCCTTTACCCACGTGTAAGCGTCTAGCCTTCTTTCCCTGTGTGTTGCTATGGGGTCCCTGAGTGTCTTCATCAGGGATCATCTGGGGTTCCTTCCTGCACCTTTCACCCGTTGCAACCCTTTCATCCCCCCCCTCTAATCCATCCATTTTTCCTCCCTCATTCGCTTTACCCCTAATTCCTCTATCACTTTCACAATCTCTCTCGTATGTGCTGGCTTCAACTCCATTCTCCTGCAAGTTGCTATCACCCCTTCCATTCCACTGGTGGGGGATCCGAGGGTCCCCAACGGGCCCCCGGTCAACCCCTCTCTCACCGGGTCTCCCCATGATCCCTGATGAAGACACTCAGGGAATTGTATATAAACCCTCCCAAACACCGCCTCAGCAACCCTGATGATGTCGGGAGAGTCCGACGAAAGCTCGGTTGCCGATAATTTTTAAATGTTTTATTGCTTTTAAATTGTTTTTAACTTTTTAATTGTTTATAAACATTTTATCTTCTCTTGGTGATCGTGGTTATTTGGACACTAAAGACATATATTTTGAGCCCTGAGGACGTCAGCAGGTGGCTGACGAAAGCTAGGCGTTTTAATTGGTTTTATTAGTAGTTTTAGTAATTTTAACATTAAACCAAAATTTTTTACCACATTCCCTGGTGCTCGTGTGTTTTTCACTGTTTTAATATGGAATTACCCAGGGATCACATTTTTAAAGAAATTTTTGATATATATATATATA
>NW_015436083.1:0-1041 GCF_001527695.2 Protobothrops mucrosquamatus | reverse complement strand
CCTTTTAATGCAGCTTTTGATAGAGCGATCAAATTAGCTCTAATAAAAAGGGGATAATAAAGGCCCCCCCCTCCCACCCCATGACTGGAGGACTCGGCCCCTCCCAGCTGCCGGGGCCGAGCCATTCCTCCGAGCGGTGGGCGCGTTTTCTCCTTTCAATTAACCTCGTTTGCACCCGGCTAACGTCCCTTGCAAATAAACGGGAACGTTTAATGCAGAGCGCTCGCTCGCTCGCGCGCGCAAGCGGCCATGTTAGGCCTCTCCGGCGAGGCGCCCGCCCTCCGCCAGCCGGCGGCTAATGAACCCGAAACCGGCACGTGAAATTTCCAAATTGCTCACCGCAGAATTTTGAAGCTCTATTAAAGGGGGAAAAAAAATGCTGAGTCTTGTCAAGTCCCTCAAGGGGAAAAGCTGTTGGAACAGCAACCTCGGCTCGGCCCCCCAAAGCCCAGCCTGCCACTAACCTCGGTTCTCCCATCACAGCCATCGGGATGAGGGGGTGGGAGGCCCTGGGGGTCCCAGGGCCCACCCAGGCACGGCTGAGAAGGCGGGCAGGGGGCTGAGGGGGGGGCTTTGCCCCACCACGCACTCTCCTTCTTTGAGTCCCCAGCTAGAGGAAACTTTAGGAACGGACCCCCCACCTATCCCCAATTGGGATGAGGAGGTGCAGCATTGAGGCTCCCAGCTCAGCAGGTCGGAGGGGTAAAGTTGGGGAAGGGGCTACCAAACCTTCTGGGCGAGCTGGGATCCTGCAGCCCTCTCTAAGAGGTGGATTCTGGTCCAAAGATGGCTAGCTTTTCTCCTATGGTCTCAGATGTTTAAGAGGCGGATTAAAGAGAGCGGTTGGGGAAGAGTTAGCAATTAAAAGGAAGCCAGGCTGGCAAAGATTCTAGCTTGTCGGATTCCAGGTTGCTTCTCTCTTTGGTTAGTTTCCCTCCGTTGCTTCTTGTCCTGCCTTCAGGGGCTTTGGAGAATGGCTTGACTCCCTCTTCTTTCGGGCAGCCCCTGAGATACTGGAATAATTGCTATCATGCCCCCCCC
>NW_015436082.1:0-1041 GCF_001527695.2 Protobothrops mucrosquamatus | reverse complement strand
CAATGGTGAACAATGGTTCTCAGTCGAGGATAACCTGCGGCAGGTAAAACGAACCTGGCACCCTTTGGTAGGCTGGCTCACTACCCCAATGGTCACCCAGAGGGACCCCCAAGCCCAGCCCCAAGTCCAAGCCCAGTCCAACGGCAGCCAATGTGATGCTGAAAGATTGTTTTGAGAATCTCTGAGGTGCTGGGAGATATCAGTTCACCCTGAGGAAATGACGGCCTTGAAGTCTGGCAAAAACCGACTGGGAGAGAGTCCGCTCTGTCTCCACCAATATCTCCCTGCCTAAATTACCAAGCAGTTACAGCAAAGCAAAAAGCAAGCAAAAATGTCAGCAAGCCTCCCCCCCCCACTTCCCAAGAATGGCAGGACACAATGGTGGACCTGAGAGGGTTTGTGCATTCAGTAATATTGATGGTCCCATCTAGATGTAAAAGAGCCTTGACGTTAATTCTGTGTCATTCTGAAGAAAGGCATAGATCTTAAGCATTGTGGCCTCTTTCCTTAATCTGTGATCCTACTTGAGATGGAAACAGCCAATCCAGAGCTGGAGTAACCTTCAGAAAGATTGGGGTACAATATTTTATTATTGTAATGGTGTTAGTACAGTAACCTCCCACTGCAAAGATTAACCTTTTCCTTGCCTACCTGAGAAGCTCATATCAATTATCACAGTTTACAATGTGATATGGCACATTGATATAATGTGCTTATTATTTAACGCCTCCAAAAGGTTGTGGGAGGGGAATGCATTTTTTGTTCCACCAAATTAGTCCCCCAAGTGATCAAGTTCTGTTGTTTCCATCATACAGCTTATGCAAGTCACTTTGGGCCAGGGGTAGGCAAACCAAGCTATTCTTGGCCAGGAAGCCACAGATGGGGACTCTGGAGCTATTTCTCCCGCACAAGCCACCCAGCCAGCCCCTGCTTTCCGGCCCCCATGGTCCAAGGCCCTTGCACCTGCCGAGGAACCGCCAGCCAGGTCAGGGGAGGCTTTGAAGGACCCAACTGCCATCTTTACTGTGGGAGCTGCCAAAG
>NW_015436081.1:0-1041 GCF_001527695.2 Protobothrops mucrosquamatus | reverse complement strand
GAGAAGGGGTTTATTTGGAGGAAAGGTGAGAAGTCAGTTTAAAAGACATGTATTTGGATTTTTAAATACTAGGTTCTCCTTTCTTGCGGAAAGATAAATCTTATGATTTGCTTCAGTTTTGTGGGCAAAGCACAGCTTCTGGTTCGTGCTGTTCCAGTTTGGATAACCCTTTATTATTTTTGTTGGGTTAGAAAGTGCTGACTCAGATTTGATTTTATAAGGGATGACATTTAAAAGAATGGGGGCTAATTATAGTTTCAACCATAGTTCCGCAGGAGAGGGCATTCATATTTCTGTTAAATATTTCTGGAGCAATATGATGAGTCATTAAATACAACTTCTGCACTAAATACCCTGATTGCCTAACGATTAGGTGTTGGTAACTGAAATCACACGCACTCACACCATTCTTTCTCTCCCAAAATCTTTCTTGCATAAAACCAAGGAAATGTTGTTCTGAGTAATACATTAGCTGGGGTTGCCCAAGAATTGTAAAATGGCCTTTGGTTGCACAACATGTAAAAATGCAGTCTGGAAAATGTCTGTTATGCCTATGACAGAAATGTTACTTCTGTAAATACATAGACAAAAATAGTCAAAAAAAAGAGGATAATATTTTTGATAGTGGTGAACAAAATATAATGGATGCTGACAGTGAATCAAAAATATTTCATAGCCAGCTGGTGGATAGCTAGTGTAGTAGTACAGTGGACATAGATATCAGATATCAAAATTCAGAATTCAGTTAGTTTGCTTCTCTTCAGACCATTGTGGATTTTTAACCCATACTCTCCTGTGGGGTTAATATGAAGATAAAGTGGGAATGGTTTTCAAAAATATAGATGGTTTTCTTCCAAGTAATGGCTTAGATTAGTGCAGTGATGGCGAACCTTTTAGAGACCGAGTGCCCAAAAACTGGCCCCGCCCCTGCTCCACCCCCTGCCCCGCCCCCACCCCACCTGCCCGCAGGGCCACTCACCGCCTCCAGGGCCTGCCGCAGATTGCCCAGGCAGCCCAGCAGTGCCATGGCGGCCACGCCCT
>NW_015436080.1:0-1041 GCF_001527695.2 Protobothrops mucrosquamatus | reverse complement strand
AGGTGACAAATAGATTTAAGGAATTAGATCTGATAGACAGAGTGCCTGAAGAACTATGGACGGAGGTTCGCAACATTGTACAAGAGGTAGCAACTAAAACCATCCCAAAGAAAAAGAAATGCAAGAAAGCAAAATGGCTGTCTGAGGAAGCTTTGCAAATAGCTGAGGAAAGAAGGGAAGCGAAAGGCAAAGGAGAAAGGGAAAGATACACCCAATTGAATGCAGAATTCCAGAGAATAGCTAGAAGAGATAAGAATACCTTCTTAAATGAACAGTGCAAAGAAATAGAAGAAAACAACAGAATAGGGAGGATCAGAGATCTCTTCAAGAAAATTGGAGATAGGAAGGGAACGTTTCATGCAAAGATGGGCATGATAAAGGACCATAATGGCAGGGACCTAACAGAGGCAGAAGAGATTAAGAAGAGGTGGCAAAACTACACAGAAGAACTATACAAGAATGAGCTTAACATCCCAGATAACCACGATGGGGTGGTCACTGACCTTGAGCCAGATATCCTAGAATGTGAAGTGAAATGGGCCTTAGGAAATCTGAGCAACAACAAAGCTAGTGGAGGTGACAGTATTCCAGCTGAGCTATTCAAAATCTTAAAAGATGATGCAGTAAAGTGCTACACTCAATTTGCCAGCAAATTTGGAAAACTCAACAGCAGCTACAGGATTGGAAAAGGTCAATTTACATTCCAATTCCAAAGAAAGGCAATGCCAAAGAATGTTCAAACTATCGCACCATTGCACTCATTTCACATGTAAATAAAGTTATGCTTAAAATCTTACAAGCTAGACTCCAGCAGTATGTGGATCGAGAACTTCCAGAAGTATAGGATTTCGAAGAGGCAGAGGAACTAGAGATCAAATTGCCAACATACGCTGGATCATGGAGAAAGCTAGGGAGTTCCAGAAAAACATCTACTTCTGCTTCATTGACTATGCTAAAGCCTTTGATTGTGTGGATCACAACAAATTGTGGCAAGTTCTTAAAGAGATGGGAGTACCAGACCATCTTATTTGTCTCTTGAGA
>NW_015436079.1:0-1041 GCF_001527695.2 Protobothrops mucrosquamatus | reverse complement strand
CCTCCGTCGACCTGACGGAGGCCTATCTCCACATTCCGATCTTGCCAGAACACCGCAGGTTCCTGAGGTTTGCCTACGCCCACAGGCATTACCAGTATCGGGCCCTTCCCTTTGGCCTGTCCTCAGCCCCCCGGGTCTTCACGAAGGTTCTGGCAGTGCTGGCGGCTCATCTACGGATGAGACCGGTGCGTGTCCAGTGCTACCTGGACGACATACTCGTGTTGTCCAGGTCCCTTCACTCGGCAGAGTCGGATCTACAGATTACCCTGCGGACTCTTCAAGATCACGGTTTTTCCGTGAACTTCGGAAAGAGCCACACGGTCCCCACAAAGCGGCTTATACATCTAGGAGCCTTAATAGACTCAGACCTTTGCGAGGTTTATCTTTCTCCGGAGCGTCAAGTCAGCATCTGGACACTGGCTCTCCAGGTCCGCAAGGACAAGTGGGTACCACTGGTGCGTCTCTCACAACTCCTAGGGAAGATGGTCTCTTGCCTAGGCATTGTGCCATGGGCCAGACTTCATTCCCGGAGTCTCCAGTGGTTCCTCCTCCCATATCAAAGGCACAACCTCAGTGCATCAAATTCAAGGGTCAGGGTTCCTCACCAGACGCTGGTATCGCTACTCTGGTGGACTTCTTCCGCCATTTCCAGGGGCACTTTCTTCAAGGAGCTGTCCAGGATCACCCTGACCACAGACGCCAGCCTATTCGGGTGGGGGGCTCATATCCACAATCACCTCGCCCAGGGTCGGTGGTCATGATCAGATCTGACCCACAATATAAATTGGTTAGAACTGAGAGCAGTTCACCTGGCTCTTCGGGAATTCTCTCCCCTGGTAAAGGGGAAACACATTCTAGTCCTGACGGACAACATCACAGCAAAAGCGCATATAAACAAGCAGGGAGGGACCCACTCTTGGCCTCTCATGCAGGAGGCCATGACATTGGGTCTCTGGGCGGAAACCAACCTGAAATCCATCCGAGCGGATCACATCTCGGGGGTGAACAACCTACAAGCGGACTCCCTGAGCAGAGCCACCA
>NW_015436078.1:0-1041 GCF_001527695.2 Protobothrops mucrosquamatus | reverse complement strand
TTTTAATTGAACCTTTGAAAATGCTCAGTGTGAGCGTTTAAAGTCAGATGCCTTACCAGTTTAATCAGAGGAGGAATTTAATCATCTGAGTTTCTGTACACCATTGTTGTTGTTCTGTTAGGTCTGTATAGGTTCCAGAGGCCAAGGAACACATTTTGGGGAGAGGGCACCAAATGAGATAGACCACATCACATATATAAGTGAGAGTTGATTTTTGGAAAGGAATTGGATTTACTTTTTAAGTGTCATTTGTCTATTTGGGGATTTATTATTTTTCATATGAAAAATGGTAGAAATTGTCTTGCATTTTCAACAATCATGCCTAGTGGGACTTCTGAGAGACCAAAAAGGAAAGATGAGGATCAGGTACAGTTCTTAAGCTACAATTAGCTTACTCTAGATTAGGCAATACAACAACAATATCGCTATCAGCAAAAAAGTAACCACACTCTCTATGAATAGAGGTTGGCCAGTTGTAGAAGAGCGAATCACTTTGGTCTAGTGCAGGGGTCTTCAGACTTGGCCCTTTTATGACTTGTTGACTTCAACTCCCAGTATGCCTGGCTGAGGAATTCTGGGAGTTGAAGTCCACAAGTCATAAAAGAGCCAAGTTTGAAGACCCCTGGTCTAGTGGTTAAGGCACCAGGGTAGAAAGCATGAGACCATGAGTTCGAGTCCCACCTTAGTCATGAAAGCTGGCTGGGTGACTTTGGACCAGTCACTCTCTTTCAGCTCACCTCACCTCACAGGGTTGTTGTTGTGGCAAAAATAGGAAGAGGAAGGTGTGACGGATATGTTCGCCACCTTGACTCATTTGTAAAAATAATTTATTTATTTTATTTTTTTATTTTCACTAACTTATATGCCGCCCTTCTCCCCACGGGACTCAGGGCGGCTCACAGCATGTTAAAACAACACAAAAACATTTCCCCTATAAAAGCCAATTAAAAACCAAATATTTATAGCTGTGTCATTATTAAAATCTTTAAAAATTTTCCCTATTTAAAATTCACCCTAGGTCAGTCCCGCTTGCTGAAAAAG
>NW_015436077.1:0-1041 GCF_001527695.2 Protobothrops mucrosquamatus | reverse complement strand
GGAGGCAACTGGACTTCCTTTGTTTTTCTTTGAAGACGTTGTCAACGCTGTTAATATAGGATATTATTGCTTTGACAAGATATACAGAACTGTCTGGTATTTTTAGAGTTAATTCAGATGACAGAGAAAGGGAGAGGAGGGGTTTAGCAAGAAATGTTAGAGGCAAGCAAGAGAAATTCAGATTCTGGCATCCACCCATGACGTGCCATCCATCTGTTACACTGTTAATAAAGGCTTTTAGGATAAACAAGGCCTGGAAGTTCTTTGAAGTGTTTCATTAGTCGGAACCATGACAGACATTTCGCTTCTCATCCCAGAAGCTTCTTCAGCTCTGACTGGATGGTGGGGAATGGAAAGGATTTATACTCCTTGCAGACAGCTGGTCTTTTGCCTTCTTTCAGAGAGTCGTTGAGGACTCTGAGGACACAGACAAACCTTCAGGTGGCCTCAAGGCAAATGACCAGCTGTCTGCAAGGAATGTAAATCTTTCCATTCCCCACCATCCAGTCAGAGCTGAAAAAGCTTCTTGGATGAAAGGCAAAACGTCTTCAGAGAAAAAAACAAGGAAGTCCAGTTGCCTTGTGAAAAGAAAAAAAAAGAAAAGCACCTTTGGGACAACCACGACCTAGATGGCTGAGACCCTCCATCGACAGACCTCCCCAGTTCTACTCCACCAACCTAACTACTATACACCACTGCCTCTCCCCCAACCCCCCAGTGCAGCTATCTTCCTCACCTTCGTTGTGTTGAGCCCGACGCTTCTCATCCCGCGTTGTCCGTGGAGCTTCTGATTTCCTGGGACGAGGAAAAGGCGGATCTAATTAACACTGGCGTTGTTAGAGTTACATTGTGTCGTAATTTAAGTCAGAATTCTTATAAATGAGGTATTGTCGGTCTGTGACACTGGCTAGGATGTTAAAAACGGACAAAGGACTATCAAACCAGGCTTGGAAATGTGAAGAGGGAGCTTCTTAGCGTGCATGATGAACTTGAGAAGAAAAACAAAAAAATTGGGGTGCGAATTTATACACTGATGAGAAG
>NW_015436076.1:0-1041 GCF_001527695.2 Protobothrops mucrosquamatus | reverse complement strand
TTTTTTTTTTCAAGAGGCGGCTGGACTTTCTTGTTTTTCTTTGAAGACGTTTCGCTTCTCATCCAAGAAGCTTCTTCGGCTCTGACTGAAGAAAAAAAGAAACTGTATTAAACAGGAAGGAGAGAGAGAGAGAGAGAGAGAGAGAGAGAGAGAGAGAGAGAGAGAGAGAGAAGAGGGAGAGAAAAGAGGGAGAAAAGAGGGAGAGAAAAAAGAGAGAGAGAGAGAAGAGGGAGAGAAAAGAGAGAGAGAGGGAGACAGAGAAAAGAGGGAGAGAAAAGAGGGAGAAAAGAGAGAGAGAGAGAGAGAGAAGAGAGAGAAAAAGAGAGAGAGAGAGAAAAAAGGGAGAGAAAAGAGAGAGAAAGAGGGAGAGAAAAGAGAGAGAGAGAAAAAAGAGGGAGAGAAAAGAGAGAGAGAGAAAGAGAGAGAAAAAAAGAGAGAGAGAGAAAGGGAGAGAAAAGAAAGAGAAAAAAGAGGGAGAGAAAAGAGAGAGAGAGAAAAGAGAGAGAGAGAGAAAAGAGGGAGAGAAAAGAGAGAGAGAGAAAAAAGAGGGAGAGAAAAGAGAGAGAGAGAAAGAGAGAGAGAGAAAAAAGAGAGAGAGAAAAAGGGAGAGAAAAGAAAGAGAAAAAAGAGGGAGAGAAAAAAGAGAGAGAGAAAAGAGAGAGAGAAAAATGAGGGAGAGAAAAGAGAGAGAGAAAAAGGGAGAGAAAAGAGAGAGAGCGAGAGAGAAAAGAGGGAGAGAGAGAAAAAAAGAGGGAGAGAAAAGAGAGAGAGAGAGCGAGCGCGCTTTGTCAAAGCCGGACCCGCCGCTTCTTAAGTTTAAAGCGACCCCTTTCCTCTGCCTGTCCCCGCGGGGGCTTGAGGGGTCCTCGGTCTAGCCGGGAAGGGACCCCCGCCGAAGGAGACGCGGGGCTTCTTCCCAGCGCGCAGATCCGCGCGGCCGCGGGGTTTTTCCCCTTAGAGGAGCGCAAAGGGTCGGCGCTTAATTCGGCCTGGGCTTTGTCTCTTTCCACCGCCGTCCCCCCCCCGCTCCCCCCCCCCCCC
>NW_015436075.1:0-1041 GCF_001527695.2 Protobothrops mucrosquamatus | reverse complement strand
GGAGCTCCCACCGAGAAGGCCCTCCCCCTTGGGGTCGCCAGCCGGCACTGTCTGGCCGACGGCACCCTGAGGAGACCCACTCTGTGGGAGCGTACAGGTCGATGGGGGGTAATCTGCGGCAGGAGGCGGTCTCGAAGGTATCCGGGTCCGATGCCATGGAGCGCTTTAAAGATGATGGTCAACACCTTGAAGCGCACCCAGAAGGCCACAGGCAGCCAATGCAGCTCGCGCAACAGCGGTGTTATATTACTTTCGTTGCCATTCTGACTATATTTCTTGGCTGCTAAAATCCTTCACCAACTTCTAGTAAGATTCTCTACACATTTCTAGCTCTTACTTTCAAATTTATCTTTGTCTACCCTCTTCTAATATATGTATCTTGCCTACTTCTCCACACTAGGCACTTATGCCCTGCTGATTGATAGAAATATCTATGTGAGGGCCCTGTGTTAGGTTGGTGCTTTTTCTCCGCTTCTTTGACTTGTGCCTCCCATCAAATTAATTTTGGATTGTATAACTTAAGATCCACCTTAACATCCCTAAATATCTCCCAGCTTTTAGGATTACTGCAGAAGCCTGACAGCTATCTGCATGTCTGCATGAGTAGCAAACTATCCTGGTGTAAAGGAATTTAGAGAAAGAAAGAAGTGAACCCATAGGATAGGATAGGATTAAGGTAAGGTAAAGTAAGGTAAGATTACCTTTATTGTCATTTTTTATGTGAACACACTGGCCCACATTAAAAATGAAAATCACTGTCCGTTTTAAATACATAGCGGAAAGAGGAAACTTGAGAGGTCACAAGGTTGATGCTATATGGAACAAAATAGATTTTCTGCTTCGGATACCACGAAGCCTCCTCCCAGAAGGTAACAAGGAAAACAGGTCATAAAGAGGACGTGTAGCGTCCCAGATAATCCTGCGGACCCTGCTCAAGCATGGCTTAGGTGCTACATCCTGGAGAGAAGGGAGTGAATTACCAATAATCTTTTCTGCCCTCTTCACCACTCTCTGCACCGCCTTTCTGTCTGAAGCAGTAAC
>NW_015436074.1:0-1041 GCF_001527695.2 Protobothrops mucrosquamatus | reverse complement strand
GATAAATTTCATCTGAACCATTAAGTGATCTGACCATAGCAAAACCCACATTCATATCCTCTATCTCTAGATCACTCAGCAAGCCTTTGAAATAAAAATGAAGTTCTGTGTATGTCCACCTATATATGAATCAAGCTCAAAATGCAAGGCTGCTAAGGTGATCGTTAAATATGGATGACAATGGATTGCCAGAAATTGTATTTCCCCACACTAAAAACTGGAGGAATCCAGTGCTAACCCAATGACAAGGTCCAGGAGATCAGGAAGGGATTCTACTGGGCAGCTGGACTAGCAGCATGTCACCAGGATCTTCAGCCGGTCTCTATGGTGCAACCTATCCACAGGCATTCACACTCTAGAACAGGGGTGTCAAACTGCCGGCCCGCGGGCCGGTTTCATCATACCGGAGCCGCGTCCACCCCATTGCCGGCAATGGCAAAAAAGCTCTGATACGTTGCGCAACATCACGTGATGTCGCGAGTTTGACATGTCTACTCTAGAAGTTCTAGCACAGGGCTGTAGTTAAACTCTTCTAGAAGATCAATACCACTTTTCTCCTGGTTCTGAGATTGATGAGGACCTGGAATCTGGAATTGCAAATCTCTGAGCCAGACTAGGTATTGTAGATGCTTGCAGATAATAATAATAATAATAATAATAATAATAATAATAATAATAATAATAATAATAATAATAATAATAATAATAATAATAATAATAGTAAAGTTGGAAGGGACCTTGAACGTCATCTAGTCCAACCCCCTGCTCAGGCAGGAAACCCTATACCATTTCGGACAAATGGCTGTCCAGTCTCTTCTTAACAACTTCCAGTGTTGGAGCACTCACCGCTTCTGGAGGCAGGTTGTTCCACTGGTTAATTGTTCTCACTGTCAGGAAGTTTCTCCTTAGTTCTAGGTTGCTTCTCTCCTTGATTAGTTTCCACCCGTTGCTTCTTGTCCTGCCTTCAGGCGCTTTGGAAAATAGCTTGACTCCCTCTTCTTTATGGCAGCCCCTGAGATATTGGAACACTGCTATCATGTC
>NW_015436073.1:0-1041 GCF_001527695.2 Protobothrops mucrosquamatus | reverse complement strand
TGTTGTTTTGCACAGATGTGAGCAATCTGGAAGGGAAATGTTGGCCTGGGTTTTTCTGAGGAATCAGGCCAGGATCCATTTTTAAGAAGGGTTTTCTTCTAGTTAGCCGAAGAGACACAATTTCCAAACAGGAATATGTATAAGAATCCCTTGATAGAAAGAAGGAGGGAAGGCATACACTGTATGATGTATTTTTTTTTTAATTTCTTGTTTATTGCTGATTTAATATTGTTTTGAATATATTAAACTTCTAATTAAAAAAAAAAGAGTGTCAGGCAGAAATGCCTTTGTGTGCCGGTGCATACCACCATTCTTTTTAAAATGCTTTCAAAGATTTCTTTGAAAAGTATATTAGTTTTTTGAGGGGAAGAGGCCTATTGTTTTTACAGAACTGTAAGAAGACATACTAGCCCAGGGGTGTCAAACTCAATTTCACTGAGGGCCGCATCAGCATTGTGGTTGCCGTCAGAGGGGCAGGGGGTGTGGTCAGGGTGGGTGTGACCTACTGGGTGGGCATGGATGGAGTGGGTGTGGCCTACTGGGTGGGCATGGCCAGCTCTACATTATTCGCATCAAGGGTGCCTGTGGGGACCTGGGCAGGAGTGGGACAGATCTGAGGGTTTCTGGCAAAAGGGGGTGGGACCGGGGTAAGCGCCAAGGCATGGTCCATTTCTTCATTCCTCACAAAGGGTGACACCTCCCCAGCATGCACCCAGGGGCCGGGGCCGACACAGCAGGGGCTGGTTCCTCCTTGTTTCTAGATGGCCTTGTGCAGCTAAGACTGAATGCGTTTCAGCATAGATGGCCACCACAAAATTGTACATTGGCTCCCGGCCAGCCTAGGCCAGGGCCAAGGCAGTGGGGGCCATTCCCTCACTGTTTCCAGGATGGCTTCGCGGGCCACATGAAACCACTTCGCGGACCGCGTCCGGCCCCCAGGCCTTGTGTTTGACATCTCTGTACTAGCCTGTGAAGAAAATACATTGTATATATTTCTAATTTCATGAGCCTAGCTGAAGCTTGAGAACTGTATGTAGGAAG
>NW_015436072.1:0-1041 GCF_001527695.2 Protobothrops mucrosquamatus | reverse complement strand
TGTGTCCCGGCCTGAAGCCCGACTGGTATGGGTCTAGATAGACTGCTTCATCCAGGTGCCGAGGGAATTGCCGTGCAACCACACTCTCAACAACCTTCGCCGCAAAGCGAAGGTTGGAGACTGGACGATAGTTGGCCAGCTCATCTGGGTCCAGGGAAGGCTTCTTGAGGAGGGGCCTCACCACGGCCTCCTTGAGGGCTGCAGGAAAGGCACCCTCCTGCAAGGAAGCGTTAACAATTCCCTGGAGCCAGGCTCGTGTACCCTCCCGAGCTGCCAGTACCAGCCAGGAGGGGCACGGATCCAACAAGCATGTGGTTGCGTTCAGCCCTCCCAAGACCCTGTCCACGTCCTCGGGAGCAACAGAGTCAAACTCCTCCCACACAACTGTCTCAAGACCTGCTTCCGTCCCCTCCCCCTGGGCCAACCAGTCGGAATCCAAGCCTTCCCGGATCCCCCTATGCCCCAAAAGAGGCCCACTAGTTACTATTTTAACTAACTCAAAGCTAAATGAAGTTCAGTCTGGAAGATATAAATCAAGGTTTTCCAATCTTGACAACTTTCAAATACGTGGACTCCAACTCCCAGGATTCTCTGGCCAGCCTGAAAAAATCTATTTTATATTTGCTTAATTCTGACAAAACAAAGAGTTAAAGAATACAGGTAGTCCTCAAATTATAACCATTTGCTTAGCAACTGTTCAAAGTTACAAAGGTGCTGAACCAGGTGGCCGTTACATGATTGGAATCTAGATACTTGGGTGTCCGGCTTACAGTAATGACATTGCAGCAAGTGACAGTAACATGATTATGATTTCCAGTGTTCCCTGACAACTTCCCACAAGTAAAGTCAATGGGGAAGCTGGCAGGAAGTAGAAAATCATTCCTGTTCCCACAGTTTTACCTGCCCACATTCTTTAGTGCTTGCCTGCAGCATCTGCTGGCCTACCTGCCTGGGACGCCTGCCTCTTTAACAACCTGTATGGTCCTGGGATTACAGTGACAACTGGGACTACAGGATTGATGTTGCTAAACTTAGCAGTTA
>NW_015436071.1:0-1041 GCF_001527695.2 Protobothrops mucrosquamatus | reverse complement strand
TATTTTTTTGTATGTGATCCACCTATGCAAATATGTTTGACCATGTGCTTTTGGTCGTGCCCGTGCAAACGTGGGCAAAATGTTGACAAATGTATTCTTTGTGCACTTAACCACACTCTATTGATTCTTAATAACAGTATTAGAGTCTTCACAATTGTATCCTGATTGAGTAAAACACAAACTTAAATCTTTGTCATTTAGGTGAGAAGAGAGAAGAACAAACTGAAAGGGAGCAGTGTGCTGCAGCTGCCAAAAAAGCCAATACAGTGCTAGGCTGCATTAACAGAGGGATAGAATCAAGATCAAGTTAAGTGTTAATACCACTTTACAATGCCTTGATAAGACTACACTTGGAATACTGCATCCTGTTGCATCCATTTGGTTCCTTGACTCAGGTTTCGTTTTTCCTGAAGAGCCTGCCTTAGGTTTCGTTTCTTGACTTAAGTTTCATTTCTCCTGAAAAGCTTACCTTGAATTAGTACCTCCTTGACTTAAGTTTCCTGTTCTTTGTGTATGGCAATGAAGAACCATCCCCCTATTGTCCTTTTGTACCCCCCCTTTATGACGCTAATGTACCAATAAAAGAGAGGCACGGAGAGGCTTCAGGGTCTTTGCCTGCCATCTCATCTGAAGAAGCATGTTGTCCGTGTGTTTCCTAACCTAAAGCGAGGCCCGTTGGTTTAGGCTGACGTACGTCGCCATCGTCCTGCAGGGAGTGGGACCCCGGGATTTTGCGATCCCACAACTGGTGACCCCGACGTGATTGGACTCCACGGCGTGTTCTCTGTCTAGGGAAGTGCTGCTCTGACTCCTGTACTGCGCACCTGGAATAGGCTTGATCTTCGTAAGTATGGGCTCTTCACTTTCTCAAGTTCTGTCCAAGCATGTGGATGAACTTTTTAAATTAGTCAGAAAGGCAAATTGCTTGCAGAAAATTAACGGAACAACTATATATCCTCTATCTCGCAAAGAAATTATTTCTTTTATGCTCTATCTTCACAAACACTGTCCTGCTTATCCCGAGGGCGGCTCTCTTCGCCG
>NW_015436070.1:0-1041 GCF_001527695.2 Protobothrops mucrosquamatus | reverse complement strand
GTGGTAAGTTTTCACTGCCGTTATAATTTCAAACGATCATTAAATGAACTACTATAAGTCGAGATTTTTCCAAGCCTTCAAGGAAATGGAAAAATAAAAGAGGTTGGCTAGACCAATCCTGGAGTGAACATATGGAAAGAACGAAAGGAAAAAAAAATCCAACTTAGTATCAATCTAGTCTCTCCAAGCTCAGGAAATGGGGGAACCTACAGGTGGAGTCAAAAGAGGGGTCAGCCTAGAATCTTTACATAGCCACAAGTGAATGAGGTCTGACCTCCCTTGAAAAAAAAATGACAATAAAGGTTATCTTATCTTATCTAATTCCATGGACCCTTAAGTAATGCCAAGCAGGTGCTAACTATTAGTTCAGAAGATTCCTACGCAGTTTAATTGGAACATCATGTGTGGACCTGATCTTTCCTACCGGATGTCATCCATCCATCCATCATCTATACCTCCATCCATCCACTATATCTATCCCTCTGTAAGTGAAGGACTGGCAGAACCTGGGGGTGGAGTGAAAAGAGGAATCGGCCTTAAATTAAACCGGAAAACCAGTTTAAAGCAGGGGTCTCCAAACTCGGCAAGTTTAAAACTTGTGGGCTTCAACATGCTGGCTGAAGAATTCTGGGATTTGAAGTCCACAAGTTTTAAAGTTGCCAAGTTTGGAGACCCCTGGTCTCAAAGAAGGCAAGATGTTGTACATTGGTGGCCAGAAAAGTGGGTGACATATCATCCATGGATTTGCAATATATATTAACATTTTGCCTAGATTTAAAAAAAAACAAACACAACAAAATATGAATGTTAAAAATATTCTATATTCAGATATAACGTGGGAGTGTTCTGCATTCTGCATGGCATCAGAACCCAGCTGAGGCTCAACCACAGTGATTGCAGAAATGGCAGTGATTGACAGGATGTGACACACCCCGAGATGGCAGAGATTCATAATCTCTAATAAATCTTATAGACTGAACAGCATCCATGTTCCAATATCTCAGAGGCTGCCCCAAAGAAGAGGGAGTCAAGCTATTCTCC
>NW_015436069.1:0-1041 GCF_001527695.2 Protobothrops mucrosquamatus | reverse complement strand
GGAATATGCCTGCGAGGAGGAGGAGGAGGAGGAGGAGGAGGTGGAGGAGAAGGAGGACAATCCACAAATGGATGGATGTTCCCGGGAACTCCTGCAACATAGCCAGCGGATGCTTCTGCGAGAGGAGAAATGGTGGCGTTGGAAATATTTGCTCAATGTATTTGCACCTCACACTCCCAGAGCAACCTACAAATGGATAACTGTACTCGGACGTACAGTTTTGGAAGATACCACACAAAAGGAGCAGGAGAAGGCAGGGGAAAGGAAAACTGTGTGACCCCTATTTTGGGTTCTCCTAAGGCAGTGGTTCTCAACCTGTGGGTCGGGACCCCATTTGGGGTCAATCGACCATTTCATGGGGGTCGCCAAGCAAGGCTGTCCGCCATTTTTTTTGTCCGCCATTTTTTCCCCCTTTTCTGGCGGGTGCCTTACCTCCCTTGGGCTGGGCCAGCTGGTGGTCGGCCTGCTCCGTCTCTGCCGCTTGCCAGCTACGCCTCGGCCGGCGCAGGGGGCGGAACCACGCATGCGCGGTGCTCCCGGGCAGGGAAAGTCCTCGACTTACGACCGGTTGGGTAGTCCTCGACTTACGACCGGTTTAGTCCTTGACTTACGACCGGTTTAGTCCTCAACTTAACGACCGGTTTAGTCCTCAACTTACGACCGGTTGGGGTCGCGGCATTAAAAAGGTTGAGAACCACTGTCCTAAGGGCAAGTGGGGGCAGAGAGGGACAGCTGGTTGTTCTCACCAGGTTGCTGATTCAGAGGGCACGGAGAAGAGGCAGCCGGAGGAAGCAAGATGGCAAACCTTTAGCAAAGTGGTGCCAAGTAATTCAAGCCCTCATGAATAATCTCATCAATGAAAGGTGCCATTCAGGTGCGCAAAGTTAAACCACTTCTTTGGCTGCCCAGAACAATTTCTTCCTTGTTGCTTACTGTCAGTCGTGGCACTTCTCAGAGACAGGCGAGGAAGACGAGATATAAAAGCCTCTCCACCTGTTTCCTCCGTCTGGGATTTCATCTCTTCATTGTCTCCGGAGATGT
>NW_015436068.1:0-1041 GCF_001527695.2 Protobothrops mucrosquamatus | reverse complement strand
GCTTCCTCAGTGACTTTGTGTGTCGGAAAATGGCAAAAGGGGATCACAGGATCCCCCCCAGGAACATGGCAACCATCACAAATTTTGATCACGTCACCATGGGGGATGCTGCAACCATTGTAAGTGTGAAAAGTCATAAGTCCCTTTTTCCAGTGTCATCGTAATTTCAGAAGCCGTAACAGCCATAAGTCATTTTTTTTGCCTCCTTGTGACTTCGAATCGTCCCTCAACAAACGCTCACAAGTCAAGGATTCCCTGTTGGTCGTCCCTGCATCTTTTTTTTGCATCCTGCTGTTTTTCTTCATCCCAGCCTACACTGCAGGGAGGACAAAGTGCCCTCCAGACTAGATTGAAATCCTTGGGGAGGGCGGGGGGGGGAGAAAGCATGCAAACCGAACAGGTAAACAGGTAGAGTGAGGATGGTGGACGGATGGGCCGTTTCTAGGCTCGCTACCCAATGCCGGGCTGCATCAACAGAGGGATAGAATCAAGACCACGTGAAGGGTTAATACCACTTTACAAGGCCTTGGTAAGGCCACACTTGGAATACGGCATCCAGTTTTGGTCACCACGATGTAAAAAAGATGTTGAGACTCTGGAAAGAGGCCAGAGAAGAGCAACAAAGATGATTAGGGGACTGGAGGCTAAAGCATATAAGGAAAGGCTGCTGGAATTGGGGATGTCTAGTTTAATGAAGAGAAGGACGAGGGGGGACATAATAGCAGTGTTCCAGTATCTCAGGGGCTGCCCCAAAGAAGAGGGAGTCAAGTTATTCTCCAAAGCCCCTGAAGGCAGGACAAGAAGCAACAGATGGAAACTAATCCAGGAGAGAAGCAACCTGACAGACAGTGTCGGTTGGCGACCCCCAGGGGGAGAGCCTTCTCTGTCGGAGCGCCCACCCTCTGGAACGAGCTGCCCCCAGAGATCCGGGTGATTCCGGATCTCCCCTCCTTCCGCCGCGCCCTCAAGACTTGGCTGTTTCAGCAGGCAGGACTGGCCTAGGGGGTATTTTAATTGGTTTTAACAAAATTTTAATAGAGC
>NW_015436067.1:0-1041 GCF_001527695.2 Protobothrops mucrosquamatus | reverse complement strand
CATTTTGATATGATTCAACCCATCCCTCAGTCATCCTAGCTCCTTCCTGATACAGGAAGTCCTCAATTTACAACCATTCATTTAGCAACTGTTCAAAGTTAAAATGACATTGAAAAAGTGATTTACAATGGTCCCCATCCTCCTGATTGTCACTGCATTGCCATGGTTATGTGATTAAAATTTGAGCACTTGGCAATCAGCATGTATTTAAGATGGTTGCAGTATTCTGGGGTCACATGATCACTCTTTCTGACCTCCCCAGCTGGCCTCTGACAAACAAAGTCAGTGGGAGAAGCTGGATCCACTTAATGACCATATGATTCACTTAACAAATGTAGCTATTTGCTTAACAACCATGGCAAAAAAAAGGTCATAAAATCAGGCGCAACTCACTTAGCTTAGCCAACAGAAATTCTGGCCCCACTTATTTACAAATGCAAGTGAGATACGACAAAGATGTTAAACTGTACGGATTTTATAAAGAGCAGATCTTATTTGATCAGATATTATTAACCTCTGATGAGAAACTAATTAAGAAAATGTATAACTTTTTATTAAATTTGAAAATGAACAAGTAAAAGAAACAATGATAACATGGGCAAAGAATTTTGGATGCAATATAGATTTAGAGAAATGGCAAAACTTATGGGAAAGAAATAATAAATTGACAATGTCAACCTCTTACAAAGAAAACTTATATAAAATGTTTTATAGATGGCACTTGCCACCAGCAAGACTAGCAAAAATGTTTAAAAATATGTCAGCTAGATGTTGGAAATGTATTCACAAGTCAAGTACCTATTACCATGTATGGTTGACATGGGTTAAAGCAAAGAGATATTGGACAAAAAGACATACTTGGCTAGAAAAGATGTTGGGAAAACATGTAGATTTTAAACCTGAACTTTTTTTATTAAGTATAATGCCAGAAAAACTTGACAAACAAAGTATATACTTGATTTTACATGTGATAACAGCGGCAAGAATCATATTTGCACAATATTGGAAAAATGAAGAAACACCACCAGAGGAAGAAATAAT
>NW_015436066.1:0-1041 GCF_001527695.2 Protobothrops mucrosquamatus | reverse complement strand
CATAAGGATAGCCCGGGAGAAAGAAACCGGAAGTAAATCACATCTTCCAAGTTGATTGGAAGATGTGAACCATGACCCTACAATAAGGGAGTGGAAAATGTTTGGAATGTTATGCCTAACGGAAGAGAAGCAGATCTAAGCATTCCACCATGCTGTGCTGACGTATTGTAATCTTAATAAATGCTTTTAGGAGAAAAAATGCCTGAAAGTCCTTTTAAGTGTTTCATTACTCAGACACATGACAGGTACCTTGTTCCCATGTGCCTATTACTCATGGAAGCTGTCGGCCCCCGAACGGAACTATACGATATGAGACAAGGAGTTGTTGGCGGTCAAAGTCACTTTTGAGACATGGAGGCATCACTTAGAGGGGGCCCGTCACCAAGTCGAGGTTCGAACAGACCATCGGAAACTAGAGCACCTACAGACAGCCAGAACGCTGAATCAGCGACAGGTGCGATGGTCACTGTTTTTTCCGAGGTTCGACTTTCGGGTGACCTATGTCCCCAGCGGGCAGAACCCATGTGCGGACGCGCTGTCCCTGAAGCCCAAGTTCACCCGAAAGGAGGACAAGATCATGCCCAGAACGGTTATTCCCTTAGAACGGTTGGCGGCCACAGAGGAGCCCATGGACCTACGGAGCAGAATTTGTGAGGCGCAGTAGCAGGACCGAGTCGTGCCGTTGCGGCCTCTGACCCGACGCAGATCTCAACTAGCTCCCTGGTTTACTGAGGAGCTGAGAGAGATGAAGCGCCGGAAAAGACGCCTAGAGAGCAGTTGGAGGGCTACCCGAACCGAATCCGACCGAGCACAGGCAAGGATGCATGTTAGATCCTACCTATTGGCAATGAGGGTGGCGAGGTCTAATTACTACTCCACCCTCATTGCGTCATCAGATAATCGCCCGGCCACCCTCTTCAGGGTGACCCGCTCTCTCCTTCAGTTGAGGGGGGGGACCCCCTGGTGGGGAGGGCTGAGGATTTTGCTCAATATCTGTATGACAAAGTCGCTCAGATTCGAGAGGGTTTAGACTCTGACTGG
>NW_015436065.1:0-1041 GCF_001527695.2 Protobothrops mucrosquamatus | reverse complement strand
ATAGTTCTACATAGCACTCCATATCTTATGTAGAGAGGGCCTATTTGTAAGTATTTTTACAAGGAATCTTTCCCTACCTAATTTCTTAGGTATCTGCATATAGGAAAGCTTGGCAATTATTGTGAAATACAGTGAAGAGCTGCAATCCCATTTGATGGTTGTAAAATCATATGTAAATAAATAATATAGTTAACTCAGGGAGACTAAACAGATTGGAAAGACTAAAGAGAAAAAAAGTACAAGGAAAAAAGACAGATTGTTCAAAGATTCTGGAATTAGGAAAAAAAAATAGCTGAAAGACTCATTAGATTGAAGAATAAGGGATTTACTAATCTGGCCAGAAGTAAAAGGGGTTAGAAGCATCTATGAGACGTGTCTGATTTGTATTGAGTCTGATGCCACTTAAATATGTGGAAAGCAAGAAGGAATAACTCCATGTCATTCACATGGCAGATCTTTCCAGTTAACAACTGGCATTTTCAAATATTTAAAAGATTGCCACAAAGAAAAAAAAATCCCTCCAAGGACTTTATTAGAGATACAGGGCAAAATTCAGAAAGATCCTCAAGGAGCACTGCTTTGCAACTCAAAAGCATGCTTAATTTTTGCTAATCCTCGTGCCTTTGCGGCCTCTGACCCGGCGTAGATCTCAACTGGCTCCTTGGTTTACGGAGGAGCTGAGAGAGATGAAACGCCGGAAAAGACGCCTAGAGAGCAGTTGGAGGGCTAGCCGAACCGAATCCGACCGAACACAGGTAAGGATACATGTTAGATCCTACCTTGTGGCGATGAGGGTGGCGAGGTTTAATTACTATTCCACCCTCATTGCGTCATCAGATAATCGCCCGGCCTCCCTCTTCAGGGTGACCCGCTCTCTCCTTCAATTGAGGGAGGGGGGGATCCCCTGGAGGGGAGGGCCGAGGACTTTGCGCAATATCTGCATGACAAAGTCGCTCGGATCCGAGAAGGCCTTGACTCTGACTGGGTGGCCCCGGGGGAGGATACGGGAGCAGGTCTTGAGACTGTTGTATGGGAGGAGTT
>NW_015436064.1:0-1041 GCF_001527695.2 Protobothrops mucrosquamatus | reverse complement strand
AATGTAAAGCTTCCATCTGGTTTATGATTTTTCCACTGCAGAAATGCTGCTGTGTGCCAGTTTAGTGAACCATAGCTTACTAAAGAGATTGTCGAGGTCACAAAGAAACAAAGAGCAAGACTTTTAACGGTTACAGTTTTCTCTCTTTTATTTCTCACACATCAGTCTGATATGGCTCAAATAGAATTAATACTGCAGCATAGAAAAACCATATATATATATATGCACAATCTGTTTAAAAGGGAACCATTTGCACAAAGATTAATGTTTTGCAAGTAGTGTCATTTAAGTAATTATGGTTGATTCCTTTGCAGCATCGAAGTGTGTTGCTATCACCCAACCGAAGTGAATTTATGCCTTCTTTACAATCTGTACACACATAGTTAAATATAGATAGTAAATTGCAGACGGGAGGAAAACAGGAAAGCAACTTCGAAGCTCTTTTTGGAAGTCTTGGGATAAGTTTTAAAGGAGTATTGATTAGGAATTCCAGAGGAACGGTTCTACCTATTCCCTAAACCCATAGAAAGGAAGAGCTGGTGGCATGGCTTTATCATATAAATATGTTATTAGGGAGGGATAGGATCTATTTTAACTCTTTCAAGTTTCTTCTTAAAAGCCTCCAGTGATGGAGCACCCACAACTTCTGAAGGCAAGCCATTCCACTGGTTGATTGTTCTCACCATTAATGCTAGGTTGCTTCTCTCCTTGATTAGTTTCCATCCATTGTTTCTTGTCTTACAGTACCATCTGATGCTTTGTAGAACAGATTGTCCCCCTCTTCTTTAATAATAATAATAATGATAAAGTTGGAAGGGACCTTGGAGGTCATCTAGTCCAATCCCCTGCTCAGGCAGGAAACCCTATACCATTTTGGACAAATGGCTGTCCAGTTTCTTCTTAAAAACTTCCAGTGTTGGTGCATTCACCGCTTCTGGAGGCAGGTTGTTCCACTGGTTAATTGTTCTAACTGTCAGGAAGTTTCTCCTTAGTTCTAGGTTGCTTCTCTCTTTGGTTAGCTTCCACCCGTTGCTCCTTGTC
>NW_015436063.1:0-1041 GCF_001527695.2 Protobothrops mucrosquamatus | reverse complement strand
CCCACAGAGAAGGCCCTCCCCCTGGGGGTCGCCAGCCGACATTGTTTGGCCGACGGCACCCTGAGGAGACCCACTCTGTGGGAGCGTACCGGTCTATGGGAGGGAATCTGTGGCAGAAGGCGGTCTCGGAGGTAACCAGGTCCGATGCCATGAAGCGCTTTAAAGGTGGTAACTAACACCTTAAAGCGCACTCGGAAGATCACTGGCAACCAGTGCAGCTCGCGCAAACTGCTATAAATGTGGGCTGGTTGCTGAGCACCCAAAATGCCATAATGTGATTTTTGTGTGTAGGGTGTAGCCATTGGAACTTTGAATCCAGTTTGTAAGTACCTTTGGGGGGGGGGGGTCCATCGTAGCTTCAAACAGTCACTAAGAATAGAATAGAATAGAATAGAATAGAATAGAATAGAATAGAATAGAATAGAATAGAAAATATGGAATAGAATGGGAAAGATTGTAGAATAGAATAGAATAGAATAGAATAGAATAGAATAGAATAGAATAGAATAGAATAGAATAGAATAGAATAGAATAGAATAGAATAGATGGAAGGGACCTTGGAGGTCTTTTAGTCCAACCCCCTGCTTACCATTTCAGACAAATGGTTGTCCAGTCTCTTTTTGAAAGCCTCCAGTGATGAAGCACGTACAAACTTCTGGAGGCAGGTTGTTCCACTGGTTAATTGTTCTCACTGTCAGGAAATTTCTCCTTAATTCCAGGTTGCTTCTCTCCTTGATTAGTTTCCACCCGTTGCTTCTTGTCCTGCCTTCAGGCGCCTTGGAGAATAGCTTGACTCCCTCTTCTTTGGGGCAGCCCCTCAAATACTGGAAGACTGCTATCATGTCAGCAGAAAAAGCCCAATTGATAAACATCGGAGAGGTAGCTACGAAAGGAAGAAATTACCTGGGAATCTGAAAACCCAGGACCCAGTTTTTACAGACAGCCTTTTGAATCCTGGCATCCATTTTACTTGGCGGTGGGTTTGGTCTTTTCCTTTCCTACCCCTTGCCAAGCAAGTTGCAGTAATAAGCCCCATCAGGG
>NW_015436062.1:0-1041 GCF_001527695.2 Protobothrops mucrosquamatus | reverse complement strand
CATATAGTCACATTCAAACGTAACAGTCTAGCATAAAATTATACATTTTATTTTTATTTCACATGAACATATTACGGGTACAAGATGTTAAAAATTAATCAGGTAACTAGATGATCATAACATGATTTTACACAACATTTTTTTCTCATTACTCATTAGACTCTATCGATATGTCATAAAATTAGACAAAACAGCAAAAGTTTACTTGAAAACATTTTAGCTACAAAGTATTATAAAATAAAATTTAACGATTCACATGTAATTTTGACTCCCATAATAACATAAGAACGGAAAAGGAAACTCTAATAACTGAGAGTTGCACCACACAAGAGTATACTTAATTTTAAAATAGAGAAAAGTAAAGAGACTGAATCAAATATATTTTTCTGTTACAACATAAGAGCAAACATTATGAGTCCTTAATAAAGGTTGTATTCTACTTCTGTAACATTAACTAATATAACTAATAATTAAACAATACATAACGTTAACTTCTTTAACAGCAGTTAAGCCATTAGGCCTAAAATAAAGTGTAGGTGTGCCACTATTTTCGAATGTGCAATGAAAAAGTAACACTTAGAATAGGCACAAGCAAGCTCGTTTACCATATTCTCCCATAAAAAAATAGTTGTGACATTAATTGAGACCTATTGGACTCATATGAGCTGTCACACTGATAAGAACAGATACTACACAAGTTCATAGCCAAAAGGCCGAGAAGGTATGACCTACTTCAGTTAATTACTTTTTCTTACCTAAATGTCTACATATATATTACTCCAATTTTTATTTATTTCTTTTTTTACTCTGTTTTTCAATATTTTGTATGTGTAATTAATTTTTTACATAAGAACTTATGTATTTTTTAACACCACTTATGTTTTATATTCTTTAATATTTTTCCGTATGTTACCATATATGCTAAAACGTAACGTATATTATATATAACTCTCCTATCTATTATGTAACATATAATATATAACATATAATTAACGCAACATAATATTCATAGAATGTAACGTATATTATATTTTATAATTA
>NW_015436061.1:0-1041 GCF_001527695.2 Protobothrops mucrosquamatus | reverse complement strand
CTATCCAGGGTGCCCCTCCGACTGAAGCTCTTTCCACACTCCAGGCATTTATATGGTTTTTCTCCTGTGTGGATCCTTTGATGTACATAAAGGTTTCCCCTCCGACTGAAGCTCTTTCCACACTCCAGGCATTTATGCTCTTTCTGTCCTAAGTGGATTGTTTGATGAACATTAAAGGTGCTCCTATTACTAAAGCTCTGTCCACACTCAAAGCATTCATAAGGTTTCTCTCCAGTGTGGATCATTTGATGTCAATAAAGGTTGCTGCTCTGACTGAAGCTCTTTCCACACTCCAGGCATTTATGCGGTTTTTCTCCTGTGTGGATTGTTAGATGCCTTTCAAGATTTCTATTTCTTTTGAAGGATTTTCCACATTCCGGGCACTGATATTTCTCACCTCCCTCCTGGATTCTCTGGGGATTCTCGGGGATTCCGCTTGTCCCGAAGGACCCTCCGCCCTCCAGGCCCGTCTCGGGGTCTCCGCCCGTTTCCTGCTCCCCGCTTCTCCCTCCAGGCGGGCTCCTTTCCCGGAGTCCCCTTCGGCTCATCCCTGCCGGGCCTCCCCCGCCGTCTCCTCCCGGGGCTGCTCCGCGGGGCCTCCTCTCCTCTCGGGCGGCGCCTCCTTCCTTCCTTCCTTCCTTCCTTCCTCCGCCGGGCTCGCCCGTCCTCCTGCAGGGGAAAAGGGGGAGGAGGAGAGGCGGGTCAGAGTTTCGTCCCTTCCCCGGAGGGGAGTCCCAGGCCCGCCCGGGGAGGAAGGCCGAAGCCTCGGCCTCTCAGTGGGACTTTCCGGGCAGGCCTCCCTCCCAGCGCCCGTCCCGCCAGACCAGGCCTCGCCTCCCCCCCCCTCCCTCCGCCAGAGAGCCTCTCGGACTGCCACTCCCAGCATCCCTTGCGCCCCACCTGGGTCCGAGCCCGTCCGCGACTGAGTTAATTAGGCGCCTCAGATCTATTTTTTCCCAGAAGTGGAGGCGGGACTTCCATGCGCGGCCTTTTTCCTGATGCTCTTCCTCTTTCGCTCGAAGGGACCGCCCCTAGGAGTCC
>NW_015436060.1:0-1041 GCF_001527695.2 Protobothrops mucrosquamatus | reverse complement strand
ACATCTGCAAACTCCTTGCATACGTCAGCAAGGGTCTGTGTTTGCAATTTATTCAGTCCAGTTACCTGAATTCCCAAGGCCTCAAACCAATCGAGTCCAATGAGACTCGTTCGTTCACCCCCTACAACCAACACGTCTAGGGGGCCTGCAAAATTCTTGTACTGTACACTAAGGGTGGCCTCCCCCTTAACGCACACTTGAGAATTTTGGAAATCCGTAAGGATTACATTAGAGGGCCTTAGGGACACTTTCTGGCCACTGCTGCTGCAGATTTGTTTGAATGTATTGAGGGAAATTATGGATAGGGCAGACCCTGTGTCAAGTTCCATTAATAATGGAATTCCCTGCAATTTCACTTTAAGTGTTAGTTTCTTTTTAAGGGGTTTGTGTGTGCCTATTCTTAAAATGTTCTGGCGTGTTGCACAGAACCCCACCCTGTTTTGGCTGGGCACCCTGGTACCTTTCAGATTCAATTCTTCCTTCGGTTGTACCTTCTGTCGACCCAGGCAGACCGCAGCGATGTGGCCCTTCTTCCCACACGCTCGGCAAATGGTGGAACGGAACCGGCATTCAGCTCGCTTGTGGCGACCACCGCATCCAAGACAACGAAGCTCAGCTGGGCCCTTGTCCTGACAATCCTTGGACTTTCTTCCAGCAGCTTGGTAAAGCTTGTCCACCTCTTCTTCAGGATCTTCGTCCGACTCCTCGCGCACATCTTCCTTGTGAATAGTGGCGGTCTCAGGAGCGTTTCTCTTGGGCTGCATGTTCTTGACCGCCCCGCCGGCAGCTTCTTCAGCCGAAACCTCTCGCAGAGCATCTTGGAAGGAAACATCTTCCCTGGTGAACAGTCTCTGCTGCAATTCTGTGTTTCTCAGCCCGCATACAAAGCGATCGCGAAGTCTTTCTTCTAAGTCCTTGAAGTCGCACGGTTTAGCTGCTCTTCTCAAGGCCGCAACGTAGTCTTTTGCTGATTCTCCGACTCGCTGATCTCTCTGTTGAAATGTGTGCCTCCAAGCCATGACTGATTGCTTGGGCTGGAAG
>NW_015436058.1:0-1041 GCF_001527695.2 Protobothrops mucrosquamatus | reverse complement strand
AGGGGGTTGGACTAGAAGACCTCCAAGGTCTCTTCCAACTCTATTATTCTGTTCTGTTCTGTTCAACTGGCATCAAAAGAGGGATACAAATTCTTAGGATTAATAGAGGCGTCTGACTTTTTGTGAAAGCAAGTTTAAAAGAATACCAGCTCTAATGATGGGGGTGGGGAAAGTCTGAATTCTTTTTTCAAAAAAAAAACAAACCAGAACTAAATGCAAGAAACATAATTAAAATCATCAACACATGGGCTGTTCTCATTATTTGATATACTGCAGGTGTAATTGATTGGACACCAGCTGAATTATACATACTTGATCAGAAAACAAGAAAACTAACGAGCATGAATCAATTAAAGAAGCAGAGGTAAAAGTGGGAAAGGATTATTCTGAGTCAAGTAACCGTAGAAAAAAAGGAAAACACCACACTTGAATTATTATAGCAAGCCTAATATGGATTGCTGGTGGAAGTTGTTACAAACAATTGGAAAAAACGAACAAGATATTAAGGTTAGCAAAGTAAAGCTGAAAAACTTAGGAAGAAAAAAGATCAGTTACTACAGGGGTCTTCAAACTTGGCTCTTTTATGACTTGTGGACTTCAACCCCCAGAATTCCTCAGCCAGTGTGCCTGGCTGAGGAAATCTCGGAGTTGAAGTCCACAAGTCATAAAAGGGCCAGGTTTGAAGACCCCTGAGTTACTACTTTCAGCAGTAATGAGAATTCTTGGAACCATGCCAAAGGAAGACAACAAATATTTGGAAGTTCATAACAGCCAACTGCGAAGTGGTATATGCTTAGTAGCCTGCAAAAAATCTTAACATAATAAGTAAATTGTGTAAGTGGTACCAATAGATTTTAGCTCAGGGTTGAACTGTGGGGTCCTTGTGGGTCCCTGAGCTTGGTGGTTTTCTTGCAGATATTTCATGACCCAACTAGGTAATGTCATCAGTGCTAGAAGGGAGAGGGGGAGGAGGTGGTGGTGGTGGTGGTGGTGGTGGAGGAGGAGGAGGAGGAGGAGGAGGAGGAATAGGAATAGGAATGT
>NW_015436057.1:0-1041 GCF_001527695.2 Protobothrops mucrosquamatus | reverse complement strand
GCCTGCCAATCCCATGGTTGGTGGGCTCTCTGCTGCTGGGCAGCGGGGGCTGGTGGTGCCCCCTGCTGCTGCAGGCCTCCCAATGGTGACTGTGCAAGTGGGGGTTGTAGTGGTGTATTCTGCTGTTGGACTGCAGGGGGTGGTGATGCCCTCTGCTGCTGTAGGCCCCTCAATGGTTGCTGGACATGCTGGGCCTCCCTCATCTGCAAGCTCACCGGCTGTAGCTCTCCTGGCTTTTGCATTATCTCAAGCTGCTGCAAGGCCTCTATTAGCTGTGGTAAGCTCAGTTGCTGCTGATTATGCCACCCTGCCCATTGCTGGAAAGGCCTCAATTTGGGATTCCCTCCGTCTTCAGGACTGTGATTCACCATTTCTGCTTTCAGCTGGGAAATCTGCCAGATTCCTCTCTCCCCCGGCTTGCCGGCTGTCGCTTCCCCCCCCCCCCCGGGGAAACTGTTGCAGCCAGGGGGCTGGCCTCAGAAAAACTTTCTTTCTCCATGATGAGATTTTCCCCGAATCTTTGGGTGGGGGCTTTGTTGTGCTCAGGTTAGTCTGAGTTGCAGGGGGATTTGAGATGGTGAGCTGCGTTGCTGTTGTTTGGCTTTGTGTTCATGGTCGTGCCACATCTTTATGGTGGGTGTCAGATTGCTTCATGTATGGATTGGAGGGGTTTAAAGTGGCTAATGATGCAGCTGTGGACTGGCTTCTAGTTTGTTCACATATGATGTCGCAGTTAGCGACTGCTGCCTGTGGATGGCTCTAGGTTGAGCTGATACAGGCAAAAGACTTCTCTTTCCCATATTTGGGCCGACAGGGTGCTCTAAAAGAAAAAAAGCATTCATCTCTTCCCCTGTCTCTTGTAGCTAACAAAGTGAGAAAGAGCCTGTGGCCTAGTGGCTAACATCTCTGCTTAACATGCAGACAGCCCAGGTTCGAATCTCAGAAGGGTATGTCTGGCTGATGAAAACCAAATAAGGTTTGAAATAGCTATCCCAGTTCTCCCTTAATTCTTTGTTAGCAATTCAAATTTTGGAACACATA
>NW_015436056.1:0-1041 GCF_001527695.2 Protobothrops mucrosquamatus | reverse complement strand
CGTAGAATTAAAAGTACCTTGGCGACGTTTCGACGAAGTCACATTCGTCATCTTCAGGCTGGTGTCTTCAGCTTCGTGCTTCTAAGAGTGGTGTGTGATCGCAGCTGTTTCTTCCTTTTAACTGCCAGTGGGGTTGGAGCTGATTGGGTGGGAGCTTGGCTGTGTTCTGATTGGGTGGAGGTGTGTTCTGATTGGTTAATTCTACGCGGGAGAAAACCCGAATAACTAAAGACCTACATACAAACACCCGCGAAAACCTCAGAAAACATATATATATATATATATACATAACCATCATGCTACAGTAATCCCTTTCAAGGTATGAAATGTTATGCAAAGCACACATTTGGGTCCTAAGTCAACAAGGCATCATCTGCATACAAAAATACAAGTATTATGTCACCAAGCAACACACTGACATCAAATATTTTTATCCATAGTGAGTGTGTGTGTGTGTGTGTGTGTATGTATAAAAAAATAAACAACCTTTCTTGCTACAGTTGTTAAGTGAATCACTGCAGTTAGTTCTCAACTTACAACCATCATTTAGTGATAGCACTGAGAAAAGTGATTTAAAACCTTTTTTCACACTTACAACCATTGCAATCAAGTTGTGGTCAAGTGATCAAAATTCAGACGCTTGGCAACTGGTTCATATTTATGATGGTTGCAGTGTCCCAGAGTCCTGTGATCACCTTTTGTGAACTTCTGATAAGCAAAGTCAATGGGGAAGCCAGATTCACTTAACAGCCAGGTTACTAACTTAACAATTGCAGTGATTCACTCAACAACTGTAATAAGAAAGGTCATAAAATGGGGCAAAAGTCACTGTCTCACTCACTCAACTGTGGAGATTAACCAAAGCTACCTCATGTTTAATTAGTATTTTGACTTTGTGTATTGTATAAGTACGTGCAGACTGCCTTGGCAGTTGGAACACGTACGAAGTGCAAATAAATGTTATCTGTGTCAGTATCTAGCAAATAGCTAACCAGAAGGTTGTTATTTCCTCCTTGAGAGCGAGGTCTTTGTGTAAAATTT
>NW_015436055.1:0-1041 GCF_001527695.2 Protobothrops mucrosquamatus | reverse complement strand
ACATTCGTATTTGTGCAGACTACAAGTGCACACTAAACAAGGCCCTACAGCAACATGCTTATCCTGTGCCTGTAGTGAGCCACATTTTGGCTTCTCTCAAAGAGGGCAAGATTTTTGCTAAGCTTGATCTGGCTCAAGCGTATCAACAGCTGCCTGTTGATGATGCAGCAGCAGAGGCTCAAACCATTGTCACCCATCGTGGGGCTTTCAAGGTGAAAAGGTTACAGTTTGGGGTGAATGTCGCTCCTGGCATTTTTCAGAGTGTAATGGAAAACACCCTGAGGGGTATTCCTGGTGTATGTCCTTATTTTGATGACGTTCTCATCGCTGGAGACTCTCCACAAATGGTGGCAGAGAGGTTAAGGGCTGTGTTGCTTCGTTTCCGAAGAGCAGGCCTTAAATTAAAACAGGACAAATGTAAGATTGGTGTGCATTCCACTGATTTCCTGGGATTTAGGATAGATGCTCAGGGTATACACCCGTCAGATGCTAAGCTCAAAGCTATTCAGCAGGCTCCAAGCCCCAAGTCTAAGGGCGAATTGCAAGCCTTTTTGGGCTTACTGAACTTCTATCATGCTTTTCTTCCTCATAAAGCTGCTATTGCTGAACCCTTGCACAGACTTCTAGACAAAAATGCCTGTTGGCATTGGACCAAAGTCCATGAGGCCAGTTTCAATGAGGTTAAGGCCTTGCTTACATCCAATGCGGTGTTAGCTCGTTTTAATGAGCAGTTGCCAGTGTGTCTGGCTTGTGATGCTTCCCCCTACGGTGTGGGTGCTGTGCTTAGCCATCTGATGGCTGATGGGACTCAGGTCCCTGTGGCTTATTATTCTAGGACCTTATCTGCTGCTGAGCGTAACTATGCTCAAATTGATAGGGAGGCTTTGGCTATTGTGGCTGGAATTAAAAAGTTCCATGATTTTATCTATGGCCGCCATTTCACGGTCTTTACGGACCACAAGCCTTTGCTGGGGTTATTCACTACCTCTAAACAAACACCTCACATCCTGTCCCCTCGTATGCTGCGTTGGTCCATTTTTC
>NW_015436054.1:0-1041 GCF_001527695.2 Protobothrops mucrosquamatus | reverse complement strand
AAATCCTGGAGCTGGCGGGCAACGCGGCCCGGGACAACAAGAAGACGCGCATCATCCCTCGCCACTTGCAGCTGGCCATCCGCAACGACGAGGAGCTGAACAAGCTGCTGGGCAAAGTCACCATCGCCCAGGGGGGCGTCTTGCCCAACATCCAGGCCGTCCTGCTGCCCAAGAAGACCGAGAGCCACAAGGCCAAAGGAAAGTAAAGCCAGCCCGCTCTCGGCCGCCCAGAACGACACCCAAAGGCTCTTTTAAGAGCCACCCACCTTTTCCTAGAAAGAGCTTGTCAACTTGCTAAATGAAACAGTATCCCAATATACCTTTAGCTTCCTCCACAGAAGCATTAAGATTACACAACACATGTAAAAAGCATTTTAACATAATCGCAATGAAAAGTAGACATTAGCAATCCAGATGAATAGATATCAACTGGATACATTCCATTAAGTCGATGGGAGATTTTCAATTATCCAGGTCATGGTTGTCCCAAAGGTGCTTTTTCTAGAAGGCAACAAAACTTGGGCTTTTTTTTTTTTTTAAAGTTTCTCATGCAAGAATCTCTTTTCTTCAGTTCAACTGAAGAAGCTTCTTGGATGAGAAGCGAAATGTTTTAAAAGAATGTTCAAAGAAGTCCATTTGCCTGTTTGGAAAAAAAAAACAAGAACCACACCTCCGGAATTCCATCAAGTCCCGGAGCCCAAGGTAATTTTTGAAACCCCAATTCAGTCCGGATAGCACCGAGAAAATCCGTTCGGATTGCCGTGCATTGTTAAAGACAATAAATGATAGAATTGTACAGTTATTTATTGAGTGTTCTGTTTGTAAACAGTAGCTTTTTTAAAAACAGAAGGAAAATGAAATAAACGATGTATCTGATGCATAAAAAGCTCTGGCCATGGCGGCAATTTCAAACTAAAAGAAAGTCGCTGTTTGGATGGTGCTGATGACTTGATTAGCCAATCCCCTATTTGGCGGGCTTTTCAAAGTAGCTATTGTGAGTGGACACTTCTTAATGCAGTTCAATTCCTTCAAGAGCGTAGC
>NW_015436053.1:0-1041 GCF_001527695.2 Protobothrops mucrosquamatus | reverse complement strand
CCAGAAGGGACCAGCCTTTTGGGCAGTGGGCTCTGCAGACTCCGCTCACCGCCTGCTCCCTGTCCTGGGAGCCCCTCTGGCTCAGCAAAGGGGCCTCCCCCTCCTTCTCCTCCCCCTCCCCTTCCTCCCCCTCCTCCTCCTCCTCCCCCTCCTCCTCCGAGTTTCCCAGGGGAAGGAGCAGAAAAAAGAGTTTTGGAGGAGGTCAAAGGCAGCTCAGCCTTCAGGATTTGGGGAGACCTCCCAGCCAGTGAGTCCTGGTGGTGCAGTGGTTAGAGAGCAGCATTGCAGGCTAACTCTGCCCACTGCCAGGAGTTCGATCCTGACCGGCTGAAGGTTGAGTAAGCCTTCCATCCTCCCCAGGTCTGTAAAATGAGGACCCACCTGGTTGGGGGCGACAGGCTGACTCTCTAACCCGCTTAGAGACAACTGTAAAGCCCTGTGAAGCCCTACATAAGCCTAAGTGCTGTGGCTAGTGCTGTGGCTACCGCCTCAGGGCTCTCGGAAAGAAGACTAATGCCCAGATGACTGCAAGGAATGGAAATCCTCCCCTCTTCCACCATTCCGTCAGAACCGAAGAAGCTTCTTGGAAGAGAAGTGAAAAGTCTTCAAGGAAAGACAAGGCCAGTTGCCTCACCTGTCAAAATGAACAAATGAATGACTACCTTGGCCGGGAGATCCACAGGCACACAAGCATGTCTCACCTCTGCATTTTCCCAGGTCTTGAGTAGTTTGATGATCCGGTAGCAATACTGATCATAGGTGGACCAACCAGGGGGACAAGGCTGATCAGCTCCAGTTCCTGTGTGGGAAGAGAGGAAGAGATAGGCAGGACAAAAGGAGGAGGAGGAGGGACGGAGGAAGAGGAGGAAGAAGGGGGAGAGGAGGAGGGAGGGGAGGGAGAGGGAGGAGGGGAGGAGGGAGAGAGGAAGAGGAGGGGGAGAGAAGGAGGAAGAGGAGGAGACAGCTGGGTCTGCAGAACCTTCTGGACCTACTGAGTATAAACCTCTGTGATGACAATCAAGTGGATCTGACTTGGGTCAC
>NW_015436052.1:0-1041 GCF_001527695.2 Protobothrops mucrosquamatus | reverse complement strand
AGTGTAGTACCCACAACTGGACACTCCAAGTGAAATCAGTCCAATGTAGAATGAAATATAAGCATCATTTTCCATGTTTTCGAAACCATACATGATGTTCCAAAAGTCTAACTACTTAAAGACACTCTGAATTTCAGTTGTTGCTGCCAAATGCCTAAAAACTGTATCACACACATATAAAAGAAACACACACTTTTTTTTGTGTTTTGATACTGCATCCCATTAATGAGCCTACTCCGTTTAGATACATTTCTTATCAAGTTCTTCAGCATGAGAATCAGATGTTTTGCTATTGAGTTCTGATCCCTCTTCTTGGAAGCCGAGCGTGATCAATGAAGTAAATAAAGGAAGCTGTGTCAACACCAGCATTTCCAAGTGTGATTTCTTTGGCACTGAGCAAGGAGCTGAAGCTACAAAGAGCAACCAAAGGTGATTTGTTGTTGGCGACACTTTGAAGCTGAACTTCTCTTCTGCTCCCAAGAATATCACGTTGCTACTTAGGGCGTGTAATGAGGGGGAGCGCAGGCATCGGGGAAAAAAAGAGTCCTCTTTCAGATGCCACCTTTTCTCAGTTATTCCACCTCTGTGCATCTCTTGTTTGTCCTTTGGATCCTAAGTGCTGATTTTCAGGGTGGGCAAAAGAGGTAAATGATTTACAGAGTTCTATTCAGTGGCACACAAGTGGAGATATTTATGTGGAGGAAGGCTGTTAGAGAAGCAAGTGCAGAGTTGGAAGTCAGCTGTGCAGATTAATGACATGGGCCATTAAAGCAGGGCAAGCAGTAGGCTTGAACCTCAGCTAATAACACACACACACACACACAGACATGCTTTTGCACAGCATATACACTGCAAAAGCTTAGGATCTGTCCGTGGAAAAAATGCCTTTGTTATCTTCTATCCAGGAACATCTACTAATTGCCTTATAAATTGTGGCAAAATCCAGGATCCTCTCCATGAAATTGTCTCCTTGTCTTAATAAATATCTCTCTCTCTCTCTCTCTCTCTCTCTCTCTCTCTCTCTCTCTCTCTCTCTCTCTC
>NW_015436051.1:0-1041 GCF_001527695.2 Protobothrops mucrosquamatus | reverse complement strand
TCCTTCCTTCCTTCCTTCCTTCCTTCCTTCCTTCCTTCCTTCCTTCCTTCCTTCCTTCCTTCCTTCCTTCCTTCCTTCTCCTTTCCACTCCCTTCTAGCACTGATGATGTTCCCTAGTTGGGTAATGCAATGTCCGCAAGCCAACCGCCCAGCTCAGAGAGCACCAAGGCAGCCACTGCCCCTCTGTCCAGCCCTGACGCCAGGTCCCCGGGCGGTTGATGGAAGTCCACTTTTCTTTCAGACGTCGGGGTCTAGCGGGATGGGAAGCCATCTTATGCCGAGCATCTGCGGGGCTCCTCCGTCGGAGAAGGGAGAAAGGCGTCCAGGCCTGCCTCCCTTCCAGATCTCTGCTGCTGGTGAAAAGAACATAACGGACTGTCTTCATCGTCATTGTGTAACTCGCAACTCGTAGTTGAGTGGGAAGTGTTCCGTTATGGACCTCACCGCTTCTCCTCTTGTGTGTTTCAGACCACATCCTAGGCACCGTGCACAAGGCCAAGGGGCTGGAGTTCGACACGGTCCAAGTTGCTGGGGACTTTGACAACATGCAGCTTGCATCGGGATGCTACCCTGAAAAGGTGCCGGGGGTTGAAGCCAGTGAGTAGAGTTCCCTTCCTTGCTCCCTTTTATTGAAACACAATTAGCTTTTGTCCGATGCGTGGCGCGGCTTGACCGACGATAAAACAACAACGAAACGCAGAACGATCGATCGGGAAGAGTCTGGAGGCTTGCTTTCTTTGGTTCTTGGTCACATCCTAACAATAGCAATCGCCCTTAGACTTATATACAGCTTCACGGTGCTTTACAACCCTCGCTAAGCGGTTTATAGAGCCAGCCTGTTGCCCCCCCCCGCCCCCAAGTATCTGGCTCCTCATTTTATCCACCTCGGAAGGATGGAAGGCCGAGTCAACCTTGAGTCGGTCAGGATTGAACTCTTGGCTGTGGGCAAAGTCAGCCTGCAATATTGCATTTGAACCACTATGCCACCAGGGCCCTTCCTTCCTTCCTTCCTTCCTCTATCATCTTCCTTCCCTCCCTCCC
>NW_015436049.1:0-1041 GCF_001527695.2 Protobothrops mucrosquamatus | reverse complement strand
GAAATTGTATCTTTTCTCAACAGATTTAAGTTGCTCAAGATGCCTTTTCCCATGGGAACGTTCTCCTTTTAATATAGTGGTTTTAAATGGTTATGTTATTATGGGATGTTTAACTTACTGTCCATGTTTCTGAATGTAACAGGATTTCTTCCAACTATTCTTTTGTACTTTTTCTATTGTATCTGTCCTGTGTTTTTGTAAGATTAATAAGTTGCCTTTAAATGATCTTCTAATTTGAACAAGAGTGCCGTGGCAGAATCTAGGTGTCTGACCTGCCCCAACTGGGTCCCTTAGGAAGGAAAGACCCTCAACTTCATCGGATTGGAGCAAAAAGTGCCTCTGCTAGAAACCAATTCTGGGCTTCTCTGAGCTTCATCACCTGTCATTTCCCCCCTCCCTGTTTCCCATCACGTACAAACATATTGTCCATTTGTCCACCCCCCCCCAGTGCCCCTCCAGATGGCAGGAACGGGCAGGACCTGACACTGGGGCTAATTTGGCCTTCATTGTTGGGGATGTGACTGAGCTCCTCTCTGTCATTGTTTGATAGAATCTAAATGGGTTTTCCAAATGTCAGCGCCATCTAAGACCATCCCCAGATATCTGAAACTCTTGTAAATTGGATGCTCTCAATGGTCCCCCCATCTTCAAAGGCTGCCATTTCCCCTCAAGGGGATCTTGGGGTGAGGCTGTTTCCAAGGGCAGACCCAGCAGCAAATAATTAAACATTGCAATGTCACTTCCTAATGCCAGATGCGAGAATATAAATCACATGATTTTTGCTCAGATGCACAGTTCTTCACCTCACCCCTCCATCCCCCTGGGGATACACAAAACACATCGTATCTGCAGGAGGTCGAATTCAGATGGCAAAACTATCAAAAGTCTTTGAATACCCATGGAAACAAAACAGAACTTGATCACTTGGGGGACCTATTTGCTGCAGTAAAGAAATGCATCCTCTTCCCACAACCTGTTGGAAAAGTTAGATAATGAGATTATATCAATGTGCCAGATCAAATAAAATGAGTAAACTATGAT
>NW_015436048.1:0-1041 GCF_001527695.2 Protobothrops mucrosquamatus | reverse complement strand
GTTGTTCCAGCAAGCGGGACTGGCCTAGGGGATTTTATAGGGGTTTTAATTACTTTTAAATTTGACATTCTCAAATATTTCATTTTAATTAAATTTTAACTGGGTGTAATATGTTAGCTTTTTATCATTTGTCAGCCGCCCTGAGTCCGAAAGGAGAAGGGCGGGATATAAATACAATTAATAATAATAATAATAATAAAACAAGTCTTAACCCAGCAGGATTGACTTTACCCAGATTTAACTAAATTAGTATACAGTGTGTGTGTCTGTTTGTGTGTGTGTTTATGGGGGTGACTACTAATCTATAATAATAACTATGTAATATAACTGAACTGAACTGGCATTTATAGGAAAAGATGAAGAAGCTAGAAGATCTGTTATAACTATCAACTATTCATTGTCCTTCAGTTTTTTCTATCCAAGAGAAAATTTAGAGAGATAGATGGTATTATCAAGTTAATCATATTCTAATTCCAAATTGAGTCCCCAGAACAATCAACAAAGAAAAACTTACTTCTTCACTGATAGAAAAGAAGAGATGGTCACCAGAAGAAAAGAAGGGAGGGAGGGGAAAAAAAGATTATTAGTTTGAAGGTCTGAAAATGAAATATAGGCACCATTATCTAAAAAAACAACCATGAGACATTAAAGGCAACACTGATGAAATATTTCCAAAGGTTACGAGGTAGGAACAAAGAAAGCAGAGGAAAAAGTTCAGTGCAGGAATTCCATAACGGCAAACGCATTTTCCATCTCTAGATGAAGATAAGAATTAAAAAAAAACATTTTCTACATGCCAGAACTTCAGGTGAATTGGGGCACAAAAAATCATTCTTTTTTTAAAAAAAATTGAGAATTAAAAACATTTGAATCTCTAGTTCATTAAAAAAATCCATATTGCAAAGACCAACTTACTCTGAAGACATCTTGGTTTTGTTGATGAGACCCTGCAATAAAGCAGAAGGAATAAACTTTTTAATAAAATTGAATTCTTCAGATTAGTTATTATTGGACACTGCTTTAAAAAGAAAACCAATTGGG
>NW_015436047.1:0-1041 GCF_001527695.2 Protobothrops mucrosquamatus | reverse complement strand
GGACTGGCCTAGGGGTATTTTAAAGGGGTTTTAAATTAAATTTTTAGTAGAAGCGGCCAAATTTAAATAGTTATTTTTAATCTTTTTAAATTTTGTATTGTATCACTGTTTTAAACTGGCTGTAAGCCGCCCTGAGTCCTCCGGGAGAAGGGCGGGGTATAAATTTAATAAAATCTAAAATCTAAAATCTAAAATCTAATTGTCCCAGCTAGCCCCATCTTTGGGTATACAAAAGCAGTGTGAGACAAGAGTTCCTTAGTGCTCTGACACCCTTATCCCCATGATCTAATTTGATACAATTTTCTGACTAGAAAAGGGTTCCAAGAAAAGCTCTACCTAAACTAAGCTCTATAGTCTTAATTTTATCACTCATGCTATGGGAGCATCATGAGGTATAATACTCCTCAGGGGGATTCTTTTCGTTTTTTAATTTTAGGGTATTTTTTTTAGTTTTAGTTTTATGTTTATTTAATAAAAGGCATTAGGAAACTGTCTAAAGCCTGGAGAGTCATTGCTAAGCCATGGTTTACCTTAAATGTGGTCAATTGAATAAATCATGGCTGGCTAGAGGGTTTGTTGAGAGACTCAGCCACTGCCCCAACTTCCCAACTCTGTCCTCCTGCCCATAGCAGGAGAACAGAGTTCTAAACTATTCTATCTAAATCATGGTAGTTCAGTTTATGCAACCCACAAAAACAAAATTAAGCTATATTATAGGTGAGCGTACTGTTTGAACCTGTCCAGTGGTGTGATTCAAATATGTGAACAACCGGTTCTCTGTGTGGATGCCGCTTCCAGAAGTCCATTCTGGGCCTGGCCAACAAAAAATTAGCTACCGGTTCTGCCGAAGTGGTGCAAACCAGCTGAATCCCACCACTGAACCTGTCAGGTTACTAGATAGACCAGACAGGAAATACAACTAAGTCAACTAATTCTATTCTGTTGTAAAGCTATATTAGCAGAATTGTGCAATCTGAAAGTACAAATCACCTGCCGTCTCCTTCACAGGAAACATAAAGCCCTTAATGTGATCATTTGAAA
>NW_015436046.1:0-1041 GCF_001527695.2 Protobothrops mucrosquamatus | reverse complement strand
GACTCCAGGGGATCAAAACAAGAAGAGACCATCAGTCACCCTTCCTCCACAGCCTGAAGATACAACAGGATTATTTCACTCTTGGTCCAAGGAAGATTAAATCAACCCTTTCCTTTTGTTTGTTTGTGTCTCTGTGTGTAAATTATATGCCATCAAGCTGGTGTCAACTCTTAGTGACCACATAGATTTTTTCCCCCACAACGATCTGTTCCAACAGTGCACCCATTGTTACAGTAACTGAGTCCATTCACTTGATTGTAGGTTGTCCTGCTCTCTTTCTTTCTTTCTTTCTTTCTTCTGCATAGATTACATCACATCCCTTCCTCACTTTTCCGGTATGGGCTGCAGCATCCTTGATGTGGGGCTTGTTCCCCCCAGAGACCATGGCAAGTGGCAACATTCTCTGTCTTTGGTATCAAGACTTTCCATTCTATACCTGGCCAGAACCTTTAACCTTTATGTTCCTCTCTGCAAGCAGTACTTTTTTTTATTATTGTGTGCTTATTATTCTTTTGGATTTTTTAAAGATGATAGGTAGATAGGAGATTTGGAGTTTATCAGATCATGTCATCTTAAAGATTAACAGTCTTATATATCCTCTTCCCTCCTCATCCGCTTTTCCTTTTGTGTTATGCATTTTAGATTATAATCCAACAAGCAGAGAAATTGCCTCGGGTGGAAAATGGAACAAATTGCTGTAAGTAAGTCAATTTCTTTCAGCTAATGCCAACTAATTGCTTTCTCCAAGCAGTTCTATTAATTCATGACAGCCATTCAGAAACCCATCATAAATATAATAAAATGGTTCTTTAGCAGATTCTTACTTAGGAGTTGAAAATCTCACTGTTGTGTCCCGGGACTTGCAGCAAGCAAGCCCGGGCGGTCGCCATGGCAACGGGCTGCGGAAGCTGCCCGGGGCCAGACAAACTGGCAACAGCTTGTGCGCATGCGCAGGAAAGCGCGCGCTCAGTAACGAGTTTACCCGGACCGTTTGTGTTGCTCTCAGAGCCGGTTGTAAGCAGAGAAGAGAAGCAGGAGGCC
>NW_015436045.1:0-1041 GCF_001527695.2 Protobothrops mucrosquamatus | reverse complement strand
AGCAGAGGATAAAACGTGGCTCATTCTCTCAGGTTATTTCAGGGAAAGTCTCTTTCTTGGAGGGAGGAAATGCAGGTGGAAGTCTGAAAGAGTTTCACTGTGCAAACCCAGAAATATCTCAGGGTGACAGAGCTAGCAATATTTTTAGTATGGAGTGAATCTGTATGGAGGATGCTGCAATGGCCACAATTAAAAAAAAACATGGTGGAAATTTTCATTACAAATGAAGGCGAATATATGAGTCCCAGGATAACTTTACAGGATCCAATCTTGGTCGGTCACCCGGACCAGAGGTTTGTTTTCTGAGCTTTCAGACCTATGCTGGACCCCGTCCTCAGGGAACTTCTCTGTGCTCTGGGCTGTTCTCTGTGTGGTATTTATGTGGTGGCTGTTGAGTGTAGCTTTTTAGATATAGAGAACCTTTTAGATTTAGATACTAGGACAAATTATGCACTCTAAAGATTGCTTGGAGGTGGGAGATACTTCCAATATAATCTACCGGGTCCCCTGCATGGATTGCACCTGTAACTATCTAGGACAGGTGGGGAGGAAGCTAACCACCAGACTGCAAGTACACAAGCGAGTGGTCAGACAAGGAGACCCAAACTCATTGGTAGCCTCACGTTGCAATAAACAAGGACATACACTTAATTTGGCAGCTACTAAGATTGTTGGATGAGCAGGCACAAAAACAGCCAGGGGGGTGATTGAAACAGGTCCCTCATCAATCAACAAAATGCTGATTTACCACTAGCTTATCAAGTACTTAGGAAGCGGGGGCTTGGCAGCACAAGGAAACAACAGCCAACAACATGATAGCCAGCCATCAACATCCCAATCTACATCTAAAAAGCTACACATAACAGCCATAATATAAATGCCATACACACAACAGCCCAGAGTACACAGAGAGGTTCTCTGAAGAGGTGCTCTAGTATAAGTCCAAAAGCTTTTGTGCCTCTGGTGCACAGTGACCTACCCAGACTGGATCCTGAAATTTTCATTTCACAGGAATAATGGGTCCCTGATTTTGGGGGCATT
>NW_015436044.1:0-1041 GCF_001527695.2 Protobothrops mucrosquamatus | reverse complement strand
ATCCAAGATAAGTTATTTGTTTCTTGAGTGTCCAAACAGCTTTAGAGAAAGTAAAATCTTAACAGATTGAAATCCTGCTACATCAAGTTTCTGAATTTATGATTAGAAAAATAATGGTTAGCCTATAGATACTATATAATGTCTTCCCACCCAAAATTAGATCTAACAATTCTCCAAGCACATTTTATAACATAAGAAAGATAAGTATAAATGGAATAAATTGCTTAGTTTATTTTCATAATGAAAATTCTCCAAACCATCTTTCTCGTGTGCCCTCTATACGTTTTGGAGTTTGCAGGATTCCCAGCTGGTATAGGTTGTCCATGTTAGGTACGAATTCCTGGAATTATAGTTCAAATACATTTGCAAATTGCCAAGTTGAAGATTTTTTTTCCAAACATTCAGCTCATTCAAATCTGGGTATGGTGCATATAATAGAAGAGCTGGATTGGGTTTAACTTTTTATCTGAATCCATGGTTTCTTACTGAGGGCAATATAACCCACCTCAAATATAGTTCATTGAATAAATTACTCTAAGCAAGAAGTTGCTCTTAACACAATGTGCAAACTCTTCTATTTAGTGAGGAAACAAGGTTACAGGACAGCAGTTATGATTATAGGACAGAAATAAAATACAGTTAAAAAACTCAGAGCAAAATCATGTAAAAAAATTAAGGTTCAGAAAGCTTCAGCATTTTCTGAAATTGAATGACAGTGATTACAATTCTCAAACTCTTTTCTAAAAATGAAGTGGATAAATACAAGTATACCATAAAAGATACAACAGATAGATTTCTGTCATTTTCCTCAGCCACAAGCCAAGTGTTTGATTTAAGTTCTTATTTTTAGTAGTCAAGAACATGGTATGAGCTCATGGGAGCCCTTCTTAGGTTTTAGTATTTTATTTTATTTTATTTTATTATTATTTTATTTTATTTTATTTTATTTTATTTTATTTTATTATTTTATTACTTTATTTTATTATTTTATTATTTTATTTTATTTTTTTATTTTATTTTATTTTATTATTTTATTTTATT
>NW_015436043.1:0-1041 GCF_001527695.2 Protobothrops mucrosquamatus | reverse complement strand
GACACCTGTGAAGCTACACGCTCCGGATGCAGCCTGTCCAATTTAGTCACGAGCCGACGACCCCAACGGAGTTCGGCCGGGCACTTACCCGTGGCAGTGCACGGAGTAGTACGATGGGCTAGAAGAAAGTCAGCCAACCTGTGATGCCAATTGCTGTAAGTCAGCTTCTTGAGGGCGTCCTTGGCGACGTGGACCATCCGTTCAGCCAGACCGTTGGTGGAAGGATGGAAAGGAGCCGAAGCAGCGTGGCGGATCATGTTGGCCGGTAGAAATCCCTGAAACTCAGTAGAAGTAAATTGAGGACCGTTATCTGACACCAGAACATCTGGCAGCCCGTGTGCAGCAAAAATTTTTCTCAACACTTGAATAGTCTTGGCAGCTGTGGTAGAAGACACAGGCACGACCTCCAGCCACTTGGAATGGCTATCAACAACAACCAGGAAGAATTGTCCCTGAAAGGGCCCAGCGTAATCTATATGTATTCTAGACCATGGTGTGTGTGTTTCCTCCCACCTGTGCACAGGGGCCTGGGGCATTTCACGTCTGGACTGCTGGCATGCATGACACCCATGTACCTGGGCCTCGATGGCCTGATCAATGCCAGGCCACCACAGGTGGCTGCGCGCAAGCGCCTTCATCCTGACGATTCCAGGGTGGCCCTCATGTAATGAAATCAAGATTCTAGCCCTCAAGGAGGCCGGGATCACAACTCTCGATCCCCAAAGGAGGCAGCCATTGAAAGTGGACAACTCATGCCTCTTGACCCAAAAACGTTGAAAATCCTCCGCAGGGCACCTGTCAGGCCAACCTGACAGCACCCATGACAGCACGCGTTTGAGCGTGTGGCAGTTTCAGCAGCCACATCCCTAGCATTGAGGGGACACTCAGGCAACTCCTGAATGGACAATATGTGTACAGCAGGAGCGGGATCAGGCTCCACAGTAGGCAATGGCAGCCTACTCAATGCATCTGCATGACCCATTTCCTTGCCAGGCTTGTGGACCAGTGAATAGTCATAAGCTGACAGGAAGATGGACCAAC
>NW_015436042.1:0-1041 GCF_001527695.2 Protobothrops mucrosquamatus | reverse complement strand
CTATATATTTTATGGCTTCTCTTCTTCCTTTCTCAGACCCAGCTATTTTTGCCTACATATTTCCTTTACATCCTTTCTTTATGTTATCTCTTCCTGACTCTCACAATTTGTTTCTATTTAATTAGTTTCCATTGTTTTGTAGGTTTAACTGACTCTGAAGATTTATCATATTGATGCATATTTATCACCCTCCCCCTTGCAATCTCCATAAATGTTTTAAAGCTCCGCTTACTCCATTTTTGCAACTGCACGTGCGAGGATATGCATGCTCGGAAACCTCGTGCTCTGACGGACCACAGAGAAACCTTCTGAAAGCAAAATCCCCAAAAGCTCCTTCCCGGATCCACCCGGAGCCCCGCGGGGATCCTGGGCTGGGCGAGGAGGGGGCAGATCCAGCCCGGGGAGGGAGGGACCCCCTTTGCCCCCCTGGAGGGAAGGGAGGGAGCCGCTCCCTGCAGGCGACGCCAGAGCCGAATCTCCCCAAGGAAAACCCGGGAAGCCGGAGAGGCGGATCCGCAGCTACCTTTCTCCTGGCGGGGGGGGGGGGAAGGCTCCCCTGGCGGGAGGGGCGCCCCAAAGGCCGGAGGAGGGAGAGCAGCCAGACCTGCCCTGAGCGGGATCCAGAAGTCTCTCCCGAGGGATCCAGCGCCGATCCTCCCAGGGCAAAATGAGACACGCGGAGAGAAGCGGAGATCCAGCGAGTGGGAGGAGAGAGGCGGGGGCGGGGCTTCTACTCTCCTCTTGGGCTCCGCCCACGCCTTACAGCCCCGCCCCTCAGCAGCCTCAGAACCTCCCCCCTCCCTTCCCCTTTCCGCCTTCCCAGCCGGGATTCCCTGTTTCTCCGCTGGGCATCAGGTTCCGCGGTTCCTCTGCCCATGCGAAGAGTGCCCTGCTGTGCCCGGGCGGAGCTCCCGCCTGCTGCGGCATCTGGGTGGAGACTGAAGCTCCGCGATGGCCGCCAAGGACTCGGGGAGGGAATTGCGAGGATTGCGGCGTTTCCCGCAGGCTGGAGAAGAGGGCGGGGGGGGGGGGGGGGGGGGG
>NW_015436041.1:0-1041 GCF_001527695.2 Protobothrops mucrosquamatus | reverse complement strand
GCAGGAAACCCTATACCATTTCAGACAAATGGCTGTCCAGTCTCTTCTTAAAAACTTCCAGTGTTGGAGCATTCACCGCTTCTGGAGGCAGGTTGTTCCACTGGTTAATTGTTCTAACTGTCAGGAAGTTTCTCCTTAGTTCCAGGTTGCTTCTCTCCTTGATCAGTTTCCATCCGTTGCTTCTTGTCCTGCCTTCAGGGGCTTTGGAGAATAGCTTGACTCCCTCTTCTTTGGGGCAGCCCTTCAAATATTGGAATACGCTTGTGGACCTGAAGGCTGTTCTCTTATTTTGATAAATTGAGCTACTTATTTAAATCATGGCAGGTGTAAAGTTACACGCTGGTTTAAAGATGCCAGCTGTTAGGCCAGTACTGTAAAATCCTAGGTTTCAGTAGAAGGGAATATGTGCAGCTCAGGGTTGAACTGTGGATTTCTCGGCGCCTTTGAGTTGGTTGTTTGTTTGCCTGACAGTTTCATTACCTGACAAGGTAATACCATTGGTAACTAGTGAGTATGGGTTTGCTTCCTGTTTATATGCAGTAACTAGGTTTACCCCAATTTCCCATGCTGTTAAAAGCATGGTTTATACCAGTGGCGGCGAACCTATGGCACGAGTGCCAGAGGCGACACTCGGAGCCCTCTCTGGGGGCACACATGCCATCGCCCCAGTCCCGCCTCCGCCCACGGCCCCTTCCACACCAGCAGCCCCCCCTAGAGGAGAGCCGCCCCCAGGCATGGCCCACCTGGAGCAGCGCAGCCAAGGACATCGCAGCTGGGCAGTGGGGACAAGACTCCGCCCTTGCGCCCTGTTGCAAACAGATGATGCTGCGGGGCACGGGTGGAGGGCGTGGCCGCCATGATGCTGCTGGGCCGCTGGGCGAACTGCGGTGGGCCGTGGAGGTGGTGGGTGGCCCTACGGGTGGGTGGGGGTGGGGCAGGGGTGGAGTTGGGGTGGGGCAGTTTTTGGGCACTCGGAACTGCGGTGGGCCATGGAGGTGGTGGGTGGCCCTACAGGTGGGTGGGGGTAGGGCAGGGGTGGAG
>NW_015436040.1:0-1041 GCF_001527695.2 Protobothrops mucrosquamatus | reverse complement strand
CGTGTAGCTTCACAGGTGTCTCAGCCACACCCACCACGGGTCCTGCGTGAAGGTGATCCTGTCTGGGCCAGGAACTACGGGCCTGGACACCTCTGGGTCCCGGCTGTGGTCTGCAAGGTCTCAGGGCCTCTGTCCTACGAGGTGTCCCTGGAAGACGGCCGCGTTCTTCGCCGCCACATTGATCAACTACGTGTGAGGCGGGACTCGCCTGGGGTTCCTCCTCAGTCTCCTCTAGGGGGGGAGGAGGAATGGGGAATGCATTCTGGGAATCAGAATCTGCTGCCAACAACGGTTTTGGGGAACGACACGGGTACTCAACACCCAAGTTCCACAGGAGATTCAGGTAGCAATTCAGGGGGAAGGGGGCACACAGACACCCCCACACGCACTCCAGCCCGGGAGTCCCACCGGAGGTATACTAATTATCCACACCTCACAAACAATACTCCAGACACGGAGAATAACTGGGAGCAAACTCACAACTCACAATATGCAAGAGAGCAGGCAAAACATAGGTGGAACACGTCCTTTGCAGAAATGGCTCATAGAAGGATGTCCCCACGCATAAGGGCTAACAGGGAGGTATCCCTAGACCCTATCACTACAGAAAGGAGCCGGGGAAACCACACTCTTTTAGGAAACATGGAGATGAGTTCAGAGGGGTTGGAAAACTCCATAGGTGGTAGGTCAACCAGGTATAGCGATCGGCAGAGTCCTGACTTCTCGAGCATAGGAGACGGGCAGGAAAGTCAAACAGAAGTCACAAGACAACCACAGGTCAATTCACCTAGTGTGGGAAGCAACGGGGAAAACACTACAAGTTCCCCAGGTCTGAGAAGGTTGCTAAGGGTCAAAGGCCCTCCCAAATACCTTGCAGATTACGTAAGGTGAGCATGTATATAGTAATAACTGAACTAGAGGTCCAGGCTGGTTGACTCTACGGAAACGGGTTGGGGCCATTGGGTCTCTGTACGACGGAACAGCCCCACACCTTACACACACTGTGTGACATTAATTCAACAGTTAATTATACAAACCATT
>NW_015436039.1:0-1041 GCF_001527695.2 Protobothrops mucrosquamatus | reverse complement strand
GACTCCCTCTTCTTTGGGGCAGTTAGCCTAGCAGCTGCTGTGAGTGGACTATGTGCAGAGCGAATTGATTATAGTTGTTGCACTTGGATACATAATACTAGTGAAGAAGTACCTGATTATTCTGAATTAATTCAAAAACATCATGAAGAAGTAAATAAATTACAAGAAATGGCTGGGGCCATAGGGAGGGATGGTTGGAATCCCTTGAAAGGACTCAGTGTTGGATCCCTAACTTGGCCGGATAGGTAAAATAATTAACAATGTTGGGAATTTTAATATTGATAACTGGAATGATGGCTTGTTGTTGTATGACTTGGGTTTGGCTGATCTAAAGAAAAGAAGAAATAGGGGAGACATGATAGCAGTGTTCCGGTATTTGAGAGGCTGCCCCAAAGAAGAGTGGGGGTCACGTTATTCTCCAAAGCACCTGAAGGCAGGACAGGAAACAACAGTTGGAAACTGACCAAAGAAAGAAGCAACCTGGAATTAAGGAGAAACTTCCTGGCAGGGAGGACAATGAACAAGTGGAACAGCTTGCCATCAGAAATCGTGGGTGCTCCCTCACTGGAGGTTTGTAAGGAGCCTAGACAACCACCTGTCTAAGAGATGGTATAGGTTCTCCTGTTTGACGGGGTTGGACTAGAAGACCTCCAAGGTCCCTTTCAGCTCCTTCCTTCTTTCCTAAATGCCCAGACTCCAGAATGGCTCCGAGGGGCTGACCCTCAAAAAAAAATAAAATAAAATAAAATAAAATAAAATAAAATAAAATAAAATAAAATTAATAATAATAATAATAATAATAATAATAATAATAATAATAATAATAATAATAATAAAGTTGGAAGGGACCTTGGAGGTCATCTAGTCCAACCCCCTGCTCAGGCAGGAAACCCTATCCCATTTCGGACAAATGGCTGTCCAGTTCCTTCTTAAAAACTTCCAGTGTCTCCGGAACATGCAATACAAGGAACTATAAGGGGAGTTAAACTAAAGGGAATTGTGTATAAGGATCTACTTACTTTAAGGGGACAGGACTGGCAA
>NW_015436038.1:0-1041 GCF_001527695.2 Protobothrops mucrosquamatus | reverse complement strand
GTTATTAGGAATTCTTGAAAATAATGTTAGCAAAGAGGATATGTTTTTATTTACTCATGTGGTTACAGCGGCAAGAATTATATTCGCTCAAAATTGGAAAGCTATGGTGATACCTAGTAAGGAAAGCGTAATTCATAAAATTATGCATTGCGCAGAATTAGATAGGTTAACTAGAAGACTTAAAAATCAGGATGAAACGTTTTTTTACCAAATTTGGAACAAATTTTACAGATAGTGGGGGGAAAAGCAGGGAATTTATTGTACTGAGATAATTCAAGATTGTGATTAGAGTGATGTTATTGTATAGGTTTTTCTCATTAGTAATTTATGATAATAGTGAAATGAGATATATGTCAAATCTGTGTTACCATGTTCAATGTTTTTAATTTTTTGCTTTTCAATAAAATTTAAAAAAAAAAAGGCACGAGACAAGGTTGTCCACTATCTCCTCTATTATTTATTCTTTCTTTAGAAGCACTCACAAGAATAATTCGTAAAGATAATCTGATTAAAGGATTAGAAATCAGAAAAGAGACATTTAAATTACAGGCTTATGCAGACGATTTAGTTTTCATTCTGGAAGACCCCTTAGAATCTGGAATAAGATTATTACAGGTGCTGGAAAATTATGGAGATGTCGCAGTGTTGAAAATTAATAAAGAAAAAACTAAAATGTTAGTTAAAAACATGTCCAATTTCCAAGAAACTGAGCTAGTAGAGAAAATCAATATTCAGACATCTTGGGGATCCAACTGTCGGCAATATGTATTACACTCAAAAGAGAAAATTATGATAAATTAATAGATCAAATTATAGCAGACTTAGACAGATGCCCTCTGTTTAAACTTGCAGCTCTCCTTTATGGGGAGAATAGCGACAATCAAGATGAATATACTTCCCAAATTACTCTTTTTATTCCAATGTGTACCAATTAAATTAGGCAAGGATTTTTTTGAAAATTTAAACAGAATTACATCCAAATTTATCTGGCAAGGTAGAAAACCGAGAATTAAATTAAAATTATTACAGGATGCAAAGGAA
>NW_015436037.1:0-1042 GCF_001527695.2 Protobothrops mucrosquamatus | reverse complement strand
TTTAACAGCAACTTATTATAAGTCTTTGTCAGCTATATTGTTACAACCTTTAAAAATTTTATTTAATAGAATTATGTTGGGAGAACAAATACCTCAGTCTTGGACAAAAGCTTTTATATCTTTGATACCGAAGGATGACAAAGAAATTTTGGAACTTAAAGATTACAGACCTATCTCTTTGTTGAATGTGGATTATAAATTTTTTGCAAAAATTTTGGCCAATAGACTGATGCAGATATTGCAACATTATATACATGATGATCAGACTGGTTTCATATCTGGGAGATACATGAAGAATAATATTAGGCAAATTGTAAATCTACTGGAATATTTGGACAAGAATAATCAAATATCTTCGGCCTTTATTTTTCTTGATGCGGAGAAGGCTTTTGATAAATTGGAATGGCAGTTTTTAAACAAAATGTTGGATTATATGAACCTTGGAGATCAATTTAAAACAGCCATAAAGGCGATATATCAAAAACAGACTGCCCAAATAATTATAAATGGAGACCTGACAGAGCCTATAGACATACAAAAAGGTACTAGACAAGGTTGCCCACTTTCTCCTTTATTATTTGTATTGTCATTGGAAATTCTACTATCTAGAATTAGAGATTCTACAATGATTAAAGGCTTAAGAATTTCTGCTAAAGAATACAAACTTAAAGCTTTTGCGGATGATTTAGTTTTTACATTGTCTCAACCAACTGAGTCATTGGAATCTTTGTTGCAAGTGCTGCATCAATATGGCAAGGTGGCTGGATTTAGAATTAATGTTAACAAGACTAAAATTCTCACAAAGAATATGATGGCCAAAGACAAAAGTCAACTTACGCAAATATCAGGTTTTGAAGTGGTTAGTAAAGTTAAGTACCTGGGAATTTTCTTGTCCTCCTCTAACATGAAACTTTACCAGAATAATTATGAAAAATTGTGGAGATCAGTACAAAAAGACTTATCAATGTGGAAAAAACTTCATTTTTCTTTGCTGGGTCGTATTGCGGCCATTAAAATGAACATTTTACCTAAGTTTCTTTTT
>NW_015436036.1:0-1042 GCF_001527695.2 Protobothrops mucrosquamatus | reverse complement strand
ACTTCAAAAACAGAGTCATGTCTAAAAATATAAGCAGCAACTAGAAAAGATGGAGACCCAACCCTCTGGCTGTACTGAGAATTGCAATCCTCTAAGGCAGGCATGTCTTGCAATTGCAATCCTCTAAGGCAGGCATGACGTCGCGCAACGTATCGGGCCGATTTTGCCATTGCCGGCAATGGGGTGGGCACAGCTTCCAGGTGACGCGTCCGGCCCATGGGCCGGCAGTTTGACACCCCTGCTCTAAGGCAAGTACTGGTAAGTACATGGTCATCCGATGGTCATTATGGGTCATTCCTAATTGCTCCCATTTAAATCTGGGGAGCATGCTGCCAAATAACCGGTTTTAGCAGCAAAGTCAGCTGTCTGTCAGCAGGGAGGAAAAAAAAGCCCCACTGCCTTGTATATTCTTGCCACCTCTTCTTAATCTCTTCTGCTTCTTTTAGGTCTCTACCATTTTTGTCTTTTACTATGCCCATCTTTGCACGAAACATTCCCTTGATAATCTCCAATTTTATCTTTCTTGTCTCCAATCTTTCTAGTCTTTCCCATTCTATTGTTTTCCTCTACAGGTAATCCTTGAGTTACAACAGTTCACTTAGCAACCGTTTGAAGTTATGACATAACACACCCTCCCCCAAGTACTTACGACACAGTCCCGAAGTTACAAATGTTGCAGCACCATGGCAATTGTTCACCCTTACGAATGACCGCGGAAGCACTGCAGCATTCGCCCTGCCTATTCCCTGTGGATTGCCTGGCCTGTGGATACTCATCTTGCAAAGATCTAGTGAGCCCTCGGTTTCTTGGCCTGCTTTGGTGCTTCAGGTCTTTGGTGTGTTCGCAGAGAATGGAGATCTAAAGTACTGCAAGATCATGCGAGATCAGTAGTGCAAGATCTCGCACTAATGATCTCACATGATTTCACAGTACTTTAGGCCTCTGTTCTCTGCAAACGGAGGCTTGGACGAGATCTGCAGCAAAAGGCTTTGCAAACGGAGGGAAGGCCTGAAACACCAAAGCCTTCCCTCCATTTGTAAAG
>NW_015436034.1:0-1042 GCF_001527695.2 Protobothrops mucrosquamatus | reverse complement strand
AGATCAGGGTGATCCCTGATCTCCCTTCCTTCCGCCGCGCCCTTAAGACATGGTTATTCCAGCTTGCGGGACTGGCCTAGGGGAAAATTTTTAGAGGGGTTTTAAAATAATTTTAATTAGACCAACTATTAATATTTGCCTTTTAATTAAGTTTTAAATTTGTAGTTTGATATTTTGTATTTTTATCTGGTTGTTAGCCTCCCTGAGTCCGTAAGGAGAAGGGCGGGATATAAATATAAATAAATAAATAAATAAATAAAAAACATTTGAAGGATAGACATGTTGCCATTTTTTATTCTTTATTCTCTTCTGCAAAAAGTTGTAGGGAGTAAAAAAAATTGGGGGGGAATATTGAAAGTTATGTTGATTATTTAAAAAACAAACCTCGTGAAAACCAACCATTCAGCATCTATCAGAGTTAACTATCTCACTGTTATGGAAGTCTTAATATTTTTTTTTGAAATGACCAATTTGAATGCATTCTTCTCTAGCACATTATTCCCTTTATTTCCAGTGTGCAATGTGAGGGTTGTTGTTGATAGATTTTAAATGGAAATATTTAGAAAGTTACAGATGTATCGGTAGTCAACTTATGACCATAATTGAGCCCAAAACTTCTGTTGCTAAGTGAGACATTTGTTAAGTGAGCTTTGTCCCATTTTATGCCCTTTCTTGCCACCATTGTTAAATGAATCATTGTGATTTTTAAATTCGTAACATAATTGTTAAGTGAATCCAGGTTCCCCATTGACTTTGCTTGTCAGAAGGTTGCAGAAGGTGATCACTTGACTACAGAAGACTGCAACCATCATAAATATGAGTCAGTTGCCAAGCATCTAAATTTTGATCACGTGGTCATGGGGATACTGCAATGGTGTTAAGTGTGAAAATCAGTCATAAGTCATTTTTTCAGTGCTGTTGTAACTTTGGTCACTAAAGGAACTGTTGTAAGTTAAGGACTACCTGTGTTAGCAAAGTTATGTGGAAGAAGAAAAAATGGAAAAAAGATCATCTGCAGATCATTTTTGGTGACAGAACTCTA
>NW_015436033.1:0-1042 GCF_001527695.2 Protobothrops mucrosquamatus | reverse complement strand
TTTAACCACTTCTGCAATTTTGCAAATGTTGCTTGCCGAGCGAGAGCCCGGGGCTGCGAAGGTTTCCAGAATGTGTCCATGTCTTGTACATAGATGTTTGGGAAGCCTCATGCCTGAGCTTCATCCATGGGCCAACAGAGTGGAACCTGTCTTTTGGATGCAAGCTACCTTTACCCACAAGGCCCCAAACCTTCCTGACGTTTCCCCCGTGCACCTCTTCCTCCATCTATGGCAAGGGTAGGCAACCTTGGCTCTTTTGTGACTCGTGGACTTCAGCTTGCATACATTTGTAATAAATACGCAGTAAAAATAGTAAGAGGAAGAAATTAAGAGCATGGGATAAGAAAATATAATTATTATGTAATACCCACGCCGTTTTCTCTCCTTCCTCACACAAGAGATAGAAGGAAGGATGAGAAACAATGGTTGGAAGTTGACCAAAGAGAGAAGCAACCTGGAATTAAGGAGAAACTTCCTCATGAGGACAATCAACCAGTGGAACAGCTGGACACCAGAAATCGTGGGTGCTCCATCACTGGAGGTTTTTAAAAAGAGACTGGACAGTCACCTGTCTGAGATGGTATAGGTCCTTCTGCTTGAGCAGGGGGATGGACTAGAAGACCTCCAAGCTCCCTTCCAGCATCTATTCTATTCTATTCTATTCCACTCCACTCCATTCCATATTCTATTCCATTCCATATTCTATTCTATTCTATTCTATTCTATTCTATTCTATTCTATTCCATTCCACTCCACTCCACTCCACTCCACTCCATTCCATATTCTATTCTATTCTATTCTATTCTATTCCACTCCACTCCATTCCATATTCTATTCCATTCCATATTCTATTCTATTCTATTCTATTCTATTCTATTCCACTCCACTCCATTCCATATTCTATTCCATTCCATATTCTATTCTATTCTATTCTATTCTATTCTATTCTATTCCACTCCATTCCATTCCATTCCATTCCATATTCTATTCCATTCCATATTCTATTCCATTCCGTATTCTATTCTATTCCGTATTCTATTCT
>NW_015436032.1:0-1042 GCF_001527695.2 Protobothrops mucrosquamatus | reverse complement strand
GAGAAACAGAGGGGGAAGGAACGCTGATCAAATTTGCAGAGTACATAAAATCGGTGGGTGTAATAAGGATAGTTAATATCCTCCAAACTAGAAACAACATTCAAATAATCTTGAGAGTTGTCATAAAGGGATGAAAATAGTGCAATGAAATTGAACTCAGAATTGGTTACCCGAAATTCAAATACTATGGATATTAAAGATTAAATTGGAGTATTGTAATTAAAAACTAAAAATTAGGTAAAACTTAATAACAGGATATGGATTGTTTATGAAGATTTATTAAGATATGTATAAGCAAAAATGTATTGAAAAATGTGATAATGAAGTTTTCACTGAGTTTGATACAACTAGAAATTTACTACCTTAAATATGATATAGCAAATGTTAAGGGAAACAGAGAAGAAATGTTTGATGATGTAACCTGAGACATGTACTAAAGATTTTGTTATTGAACTATTGATTAACCCAATCACCACGTTGCTTTCTAAATACTTAAATGTAAAACTGGAAAACAGTGGGCAATGATTCACCACAATATTTGTGAAAATGTTATTGATGTTACAGTAAAAAAAACAAAACAGTAAGGCATTTTTAAAGTATAAACAATCAGGAATGGTTGCTGGAACTGGGTATGTCTAGTTTAACGAAGAGAAGGACGAGGGGGGACCTGATAGCAGTGTTCCAATATCTCAGGGGCTGCCACAAAGAAGAGGGAGTCAAGCTATTCTCCAAGGCACCTGAAGGCAGGACGAGAAGCAATGGGTGGAAACTGATCAAGGAGAGAAGCAACCTAGAACTAAGGAGAAACTTCCTGACAGTTTAGAACAATTAACCAATGGAACGACCTGCCTCCAGAAGTGGTGAATGCTCCAACACTGGAAGTTTTTAAGAAGAGACTGGACAGCCGTTTGTCTGAAATGGTGTAGGGTTCCTGCCTGGGCAGGGGGTTGGACTCGATGACCTCCAAGGTCCCTTCCAACTTTATTATTATTATTATTATTATTATTATTATTATTATTATTATTATTATTATTATTATTAT
>NW_015436031.1:0-1042 GCF_001527695.2 Protobothrops mucrosquamatus | reverse complement strand
AGCAAGCGGGACTGACCTAGGGTGAATTTTAAATAGGGATAATTTTTAATGATTTTTAATAAGAGACACAGCTACAAATATTTGGTTTTTAATTGGCTTTTATTGGGGAAATGTGCTATGTTGTTTTAATATGCTGTGAGCCGCCCTGAGTCCCGTGGGGAGAAGGGCGGCATATAAGTCAATGTATTAAATTAAATTATTAAATTAAATTTCAAAGGACACTTTTCTCAGCCAATAAATGTCAATAAGAACATTCAGTTCTCTTTCTATTGTTGGTGCTAAGCCTAAGCTAATAAGCAAGGTCTTTCTTTCAAATAAGAGCTGAATTATGCTTCAAGGTGTCCTTCTTCATTTACTTCTTAGTGGCATTTACAAGGCCTTTTTTCAAACTACCTTCACTATTTTCTCTCTAGTTGATCAAATTAGATCAACTAGAGTGATCAAGTGATGGAAAAGATGGAAATCCCAATTACAAAATAGGAGATGTAAGAAACATACCCAAGACCCATAAAAGACTCAAATGCCTATACACTAACACTCAAAGTTTAAGGAACAAGTAAGGTGAACTTGAAGTATTAGTACATGAAGGAAGATACAATATAGTTGCCATTACTGAAACTTGGTGGGATGAAACACGTGACTGGAATGTACTGATGGAAGGATATGAACAATTCAAAAGAAGCAGACCTAACAAAGAGGAGGTGGAGTTGCATTATATATAAAAGATCGCTACATCTCTACAGAAATCCACAAAACCAAGGATGAAAACCTCCTAGAATCCATATCAATATAAAAGGAGGGAAAAAACCTGATAGAAATACAGATCAACACACAAAATAGTATATTGATATGGATTCTAGGAGGTTTTCATTTTGTTCAGCTTTCAAAATCTTTTGCTTAGACACTACGGCATCCTTCCCAGATCTGATATCTTCCAGATTTGTTGGACTTCCGTTTTCAGTCCCCCAAGGTGGCATGGATCATACTTTCAAAACAAAAACCAGCCCTTCCTTATATCCTCCTTCTTGAGATACAGTAAAGC
>NW_015436030.1:0-1042 GCF_001527695.2 Protobothrops mucrosquamatus | reverse complement strand
GATCCGCCACACTGCTTCGGCTCCTTTCCATCCTTCCACCAACGGTCTGGCTGAACGGATGGTCCGCGTCGCCAAGGACGCCCTCAAGAAGCTGACTTACGGCAATTGGCATCACAGGTTGGCTGACTTTCTTCTAGCCCATCGTACTACTCCGTGCACTGCCACGGGTAAGTGCCCGGCCGAACTCCGTTGGGGTTGTCGGCTCGTGACTAAATTGGACAGGCTGCATCCTGAGCGTGTAGCTTCACAGGTGTCTCAGCCACACCCACCACGGGTCCTGCATGAAGATGATCCTGTCTGGGCCAGGAACTACGGGCCTGGACACCTCTGGGTCCCGGCTGTGGTCTGCAAGGTCTCGGGGCCTCTGTCCTACGAGGTGTCCCTGGAAGACGGCCGCGTTCTTCACCGCCACATTGATCAACTACGTGTGAGGTGGGACTCGCCTGGGGTTCCTCCTCAGTCTCCTCTAGGGGGGGAGGAGGAATGGGGAATGCATTCTGGGAATCAGAATCTGCTGCCAACAACGGTTGTGGGGAACGACACGGGCACTCAACACCCAAGTTCCACAGGAGATTCAGGTAGCAATTCATGGGGAAGGGGGCACACAGACACCCCCACACACACTCCAGCCTGGGAGTCCCACCGGAGGTATACTAACTATCCACACCTCACAAACAATACTCCAGACACGGAGAATAACTGGGAGCATACTCACAACTCACAACATGCAAGAGAGCAGGCAAAACAGAGGGGGAACACGTCCTTTGCAGAAATGGCTCATAGAAGGATGTCCCCACGCATCAGGGCTAACAGGGAGGCATCCCTAGACCCTATCACTACAGGAAGGAGCCAGGAAAACCACACTCCGTCAGGAAACACGGAGATGAGTTCAGAGGGGTTGGAAAACTCCATAGGTGGTAGGTCAACCAGGTATAGCGATCAACAGAGTCCTGACTTCTCGAGCCTAGGAGACGGGCAGGAAAGTCAAACAGAAGTCACAAGACAACCACAGGGCAATTCACCTAGTGTGGGAAGCAACGGG
>NW_015436029.1:0-1042 GCF_001527695.2 Protobothrops mucrosquamatus | reverse complement strand
CTTTCTCTCCTTCTCCACTTCCTCCTCCTTCTCCCTTCCCCTTCCCTTTCTCCTCCTTCTTCTCCTTCCCCTTCTCCTTCCTTTCTTCTCCTTCTCCTTCTCCTCCTTCTCCTTCCCCTTTTCCTTCCCCTCCCCTTTCTCCCCTCCTCCTCCCCTCCTCCTTCTTTCCTTCTCCTTCCCCTTCCCTTTCTCTTCTTCTCCACTTCCTCCTCCTTCTCCCTTCCCCTTCCCTTTCTCCTCCTTCTTCTCCTTCCCCTTCTCCTTCCTTTCTTCTCCTTCTCCTTTTCCTTCCCCTTCTCTTTCCCCTTCTCTCCCCCTCCTCCCCCTCCTCCTCATATCCCCACTCCCTTCTAGCACTGATAATATTACCTGGTTCAGTAATGAAATAGCTGCAAGAAGATCACGAAGCTCAGAGAGCACCAAGGACCCCGTTCTTCAAATCTGAGCTACAAATATTCTCTTCTGTTGGTGAGAGAGGAGTGAACTTATATTGAAAGTCATACAGTCACCAATGCTCCATATCTCTCTCTGCTTTTTATCCTCCGTGATTCCTGTGGAATCTCCAGTGATTTGCTTTCAACTCTGATAGGGATTTTCGTGATGAAAAGAGCCAGAATCTATTTTAGCTTCACTAAGATAGCTCTGTTGTTCATCTACAGTGATTGACATGGTAAACAATGTCCTAATTATATACAAGTTCTATTTGGTGTAACATTTCTATAATTAGCCCGTGGGAAGTCTGACGGTGCCAGCTCTTTATTGTTTTTAATGTTTTAATGCATTTAGTTTTATAGTTTTAATATGATTTTATATATTCAGATTTGGTTAGAAGATAGGTAGCTAAATAATAATAATAATAATAATAATAATAATAATAATAATAATAATAATAATAATAATAATAATAATAATAATAATAATAATAATCAGGGCTTTTTTTCAGCCGGAACGCGGCGGAACCGCGTTCCGGCACCTTTTTCCGGGCCGGCCGCACCGGAAATAGCCCCTCCCACACCGGAAATAGCCCCTCCCAAATTTTACT
>NW_015436028.1:0-1042 GCF_001527695.2 Protobothrops mucrosquamatus | reverse complement strand
TAAATGTGCATACATAATCCATGCATGTACATTTGGAGAAGTTATACTTTTGCTGCCATCTTTGTAGAAGAACCTGAGACCTTCTGGATTCCACCGAGGGACAGTTCATATCCTGATGGCTGAGACTCTTTAAAGGGGTGATTTGTTTTGATGATTGCATGCAACACATAGGCCTGAAGCTGCTTTGTGAAGCAAATTGCCCATCAAACTGAAGGCTGAAGTGACTAGAAGGTGTTATACATACTCTAATAGTCCTAGCCAAGTTTTGGTGAATGCTGCTTCAAAAGAACTTTCTCTAGACTGCTTACCAAAGTTAGAAACAGGAACACCATGTGTAGAGACTGTTGTTATTTCTCTTTTCCAGCATAGTTTCCCTCAAACTCTTTGCTAAACGATGACAGATGAGGCAAGGGACACGTCCTCCAACATGGCTCACAAAAAGCTTTGGCAAGCCATGCTGCAGAACATATTCTTTGCTTCCCCACCATTTTCTTGGCAAAGCCCAAAGAGACTTTTGCCCAGGCACACAGCTGGTCTAGAAACTACCTCTAGCTTTGGCAAATGGCAGATAGGAGACAGAGAGAGAGAGAGACAGACAGACAGACAGACAGACAGACAGACAGACAGACAGACAGAGACAAAGAGACAGACAGAGAGAGACAAAGAGACAGACAGAGAGAGACAGACAGAGAGACAGAGACAGAGAGTGAGTTCAAGCCAATTACATTATTCTTTTATTGTGAATCTAAGACATGCCTAAAATATAGAGGCCGTAAGGGTCTGGATGGGGAGGAACAGACTCAGGCTCAACCCTTCCAAGACCGAGTGGCTGTGGCTGCCGGTGCCGCGGCATAGTCAGCTGACTCCATCGCTGACTATAGGGGGCGAAATTCTGGCCCCCTCGGAGAGGGTGCGCAATCTGGGGGTCCTCCTGGATTCGCGGCTGACGCTGGAAGATCAGTTGTCGGCCATGACCAGGGGGGCGTTTTATCGGGTACGCCTGATCCACCAGTTGCGGCCTTTTCTGGACCGGGACGCCCTG
>NW_015436027.1:0-1042 GCF_001527695.2 Protobothrops mucrosquamatus | reverse complement strand
CCCTCCCCCCCCCCCCCCCCCCCGAACTCTTAACTCGGCAGGAGGGCCGGGTTCGCCTTTCCGCTGTTCCTTCGGTTCGAATCTGGATTTTTTTTTTTCCCCAAGACTGCAAACCTGGATAATATTCCAGGATCTCAGCCACGGGTCCTCCTGTCCCACCGCCGCTGCAACCGCCTGTTCAGCAGGTTCTCTTTTCGGGTGAAGCTGAGCGGGGGGGGGAGAGGGAGCCACGATTCCCTCAGCCCCCCCCCCCCCGCCGGTCTGGCTTCCCCACCGAGCCCTCCGCCTTGATGGTGCCGCTGGGAACAAGGTAACGAGGTCTCTACTAAGCGGGAGGTGTCGACGGATCGCTCCTGATAACGGCGGCCGGGGCTCCGGCCTCCACAAGTTCTCTGGTGATTGTTTCGCAAATCCTTGTCGCCGTTTGACAACTGGCCCGCGATGGCACATTCCGACGTTGGAGTGGGGGAAAGCGAGGAGCGGAGGACTCCCGAAGCCCGCCTCGTCAAGATTGAACACAACCGACCAGGGTCCCGGAGTAGCGTCTCTTTCTGTTCTAGAGAGAGACGCACAGACCTCTCTGGCTTTCAACCCCGGCCCGGGAAACCCGCGATTCATCTCCGTGGGAACGTACTGCCGAGAGTTTTTACCTGAGATGGGAATCGTAGTTGCCCGTTATTGGCAAAAAGCATCCGAGGATGGAGTCGCCCGGCTGGTTTCAAAAGCCCCGTCTCCTAAGAGGCTTCCCTAGAAAGACGGGCCGCGGGAAAATCCAAAACTGGTGGGAATCTGGAAGCAGCGTTTCCTTCCTCTGCCTTCTAGGGGCCCGTGGCGTGATTGGCTGTCTCTTGAATAAGCCACGAGTTGACACTGATCTGGAGCGAACGAGCCTTGCCAAAGGGAAGGCGTCCGGTTTTTCCACCGGCCGGGGTGGCGGAATGGCGTTAGTATGGAAGTTGAAATGCGTTTCACCAGCTTGGATCTGACCCGAGGTTGTCAACATATGACAATATATTGTAGCAGAGATGGGTAAGGAGTTTTA
>NW_015436026.1:0-1042 GCF_001527695.2 Protobothrops mucrosquamatus | reverse complement strand
AGACCGAGTGCCCAAACTGCAACCCAAAACCCACTTATGCATCGTCGGGTGCCGGGTGGGTGTGGCCCATTGGGTAGGTGTGGCCCATTGGATGGGCGTGGCTGTGGTGGTAACAGCAGACTGGGTGGGACTAAAAAGTTCAATCAATCAATTCCAACTTTGCAAGATCTTTTTTTTTCCCGTGAGAAGTTGAAATTGATTTTATTGATTGAACCTTTTTTTTTTGTACACGGTGGTGGAGGCCTAAAGCGAAAAGGTTTTATAAAACCCAGCTGAAGGCCTAGGACTGGGGTGACGGCGCGTGTGCCCACAGAGAGGGCTCTGAGTGCCACCTCTGGCACCCGTGCCATAGGTTCGCCACCACGGAACTATATGGTTAGAACGCAGTATTGCAGGCTAACTCTGCTCACTGCCTGAAGTTCGATCCTTCAACCGGCTCAAGGTTGACTCAGCCTTCCACCTTTCTGAGGTCAGTAAAATGAGGACCCACATTGTTGGGGGGGCAAATATGTTGACTCTGTAAAGTGCTTAGAGAGGGCTATAAAGCACTATGAAGCAATATATAAATGCAAGTGCTATTGCTATTTGTCACAATAAAGCTATGGCAAAGCACTCCTGTAACACTGGAAGAGAACTGACCCAGTATGGTCTCTAAAGCTATCTATCTTAGACTCTAGCTTAGATTGGAAGAAGAGTTTACTTCACAGCCAGTATGAATTCCTGAAAAAAAATGCATAGATTATATTGGACATTTTAAAAATATTTGCCACATTTCTATATATATATAAAAAAGAAAGCTTATAATATAGCTGGAAATGAGGCACTGAACAAAGGTTTTTTTTCCCCTCAACCAAAACTCCGCACTAAGATGACTGGTGACAACATATTGAAATCCCTTAATTGCTTAATTTGACAGCTTCCTTCCATTCGTCAAGCCGTGATTAGCTTTTTGGCTATCTTTATCATTAAGTTGTGAATTTTCTAATGGAGTGTTAACACTCCCTATTTAATTTGTTTGGAGATGAGTCCATCTGTTCCAGGT
>NW_015436025.1:0-1042 GCF_001527695.2 Protobothrops mucrosquamatus | reverse complement strand
CGGATGCTTGAAACTGATCTGCATTTCTGGTTCTTTGCAGTGTCCCTTGGTCACATGACCATGATTACAACTTTTGTTTTCTGGAAATTGGTATTTATTTTCAGTTTTCAGCAAAAACAAATGCCATTATGGACAGTGGATTTAGCTAACAACTGTTGCATTTGCTTAACAATTATCGTGATTCACTTAACAACTGCCTTAAAAAGGTCATGGCCCTGGTCATGTACTGACCCACTTTAAGACTGAGTTAAGCAGTAAATTGAGGACTATCTATATTTTGCAACCACAGAGCAATAATGGTATCTATAATTACCATAAATAAATTTGGAAGCCGTTTCCTTTCCTTTCCTTTCCTTGCTTTGCCTTACCTTGCCTTTATCTCTTTTTTTCTTATTTTATATTACTTTCTATTAGATTTTAACATCTTTCTTAAGAGTATGTATGTAGTTTTATCTTCTTTCTTAAAAGTGCTTACTTTCTTAAAACTATGTATGTATAAAACATGTGTTTGTGATATGAAAAATATGAAAATATGTGTTGGCATTAAGGAGCTGACAACAGAAGAGTGTCATGGGTTGCACCCTGTTGTGACATTATTAATTACTCCTTAATTCTAATACATATTTTCCAAAGCCACTCAGCTTGCATGTGATAATTTTGGTATAAAGGCAAAATATACTGTGCCAGAAATATATAAAGCTGTTAGTTTTGTTAACTTGGGCCTTGAATGCTATTAATGCTATTAAATTCGCAGGATTCTTTTTCCCCCAACATATATAAGTATACGTTCGAACTAGACTGTGATGTTTCTCTGTGTCATATATGTGTGTGTATGTGGGTATATGCACAATGGTATTGTTTTGAATGCAACGACATTTCATTTTACTGTATGGCGATTAGTGTACATTTAAAGTGAAAATAAAGTTTTTATTCTGTTCTATTCTACTCAGAATTAACGTAATGAATAGTTTCGTTATGAGAGAGAGAGAGAGAGAGAGAGAGAGAGAGAGAGAGAGAGAGAGAGAGAGAGAGAGAGAGAGAG
>NW_015436024.1:0-1042 GCF_001527695.2 Protobothrops mucrosquamatus | reverse complement strand
GTGCTGACCTGGGCGTTGTCTGGATGGCCTGACACATGTCCAGGCTCAGAATTCCAGAGCTTCTGGCAGAGGAAGCACGAGATTTCCACCTTCAAGGGGTGTGTCCTATGGGGTAGCCGGGTAGTAATCCCAACCTCATTGAGGACTAGAGTCCTGCAGTCTCTGAATGAGGGACATCCGGGAATAGTCCAGATGAAGGCATTAGCGCGCAGCCATCTTTGGTGCCCTGGAAGACGTCGAGGCCCAGGTCCACGGGTGCACTGTTTGTCAACAGTCAAGGCCGGAGATGCCCCAGGCCCCAGTTCATAGGTGGGAGGAGACTCATACCCCATGGTCGAGGGTCCATATCAACTACTCTGGAGGGCCCTTTCAGGGGCAATTCTTCTTAATTCTCATGGACAGCCATTCCAAGTGGCTAGAGGTCATGCCTGTCTCCTCCACTACCACTGCTAGGACCATCCAGGTGCTGAGAGGGATCTTCGCCGCACATGGACTTCCAGATGTCCTTGTCTCCGACAACGGGCCCCAATTCACGTCGTTTGAGTTCAAGGCGTTCCTCCAGGCCAACATGATCCGGCATGCCACATCTGCACCATTCCATCCAGCTTCCAACGGCCAGGCTGAACGAATGGTGCACACAACCAAGGATGCCTTAAGGAGGATCACGCACGGGACCTGGCATCACAGGTTAGCGGACTTTCTTCTTTGCCACCACACCACACCTTGCACAGCTACTGGAAAGCTGAACTCCGCTGGGGTCGCCGCCTCATCATGAAACTGGACACATTGCACCCAGACCGGGTGGCTTCACAGGTGTCACAGCCGCGGGCACCTAGGAGACTATAAGTGGGAGATCTGGTTTGGGCAAGGAACTATGGACCAGGACATCTCTGGGTCACAGCAGTGGTATGCAAGATCTCTGGGCCGCTGTCATACGAAGTGGCCTTGGACGATGGTCATGTGATCCGACGTCACATTGACCAACTGCGCTGGAGGCTTCCCAGCAACTCTTCCGCTCCTAGCTCTGCTCTCAGGGGGGGGG
>NW_015436023.1:0-1042 GCF_001527695.2 Protobothrops mucrosquamatus | reverse complement strand
GACACCTGTGAAGCTACACGCTCCGGATGCAGCCTGTCCAATTTAGTCACGAGCCGACGACCCCAACGGAGTTCGGCCGGGCACTTACCCGTGGCAGTGCACGGAGTAGTACGATGGGCTAGAAGAAAGTCAGCCAACCTGTGATGCCAATTGCTGTAAGTCAGCTTCTTGAGGGCGTCCTTGGCGACGTGGACCATCCATTCAGCCAGACCGTTGGTGGAAGGATGGAAAGGAGCCGAAGCAGCGTGGTGGATCATGTTGGCCGGTAGAAATCCCTGAAACTCAGTAGAAGTAAATTGAGGACCGTTATCTGACACCAGAACATCTGGCAGCCCGTGTGCAGCAAAAAAATTTCTCAACACTTGAATAGTCTTGGCAGCTGTGGTAGAAGACACAGGCACGACCTCCAGCCACTTGGAATGGCTATCAACAACAACCAGGAAGAATTGTCCCTGAAAGGGCCCAGCGTAATCTATATGTATTCTAGACCATGGTGTGTGTGTTTCCTCCCACCTGTGCACAGGGGCCTGGGGCATTTCAGGCCTGGACTGCTGGCATGCATGACACCCATGTACCTGGGCCTCGATGGCCTGATCAATGCCAGGCCACCACAGGTGGCTGCGCGCAAGCGCCTTCATCCTGACGATTCCAGGGTGGCCCTCATGTAATGAAATCAAGATTCTAGCCCTCAAGGAGGCCGGGATCACAACTCTCGATCCCCAAAGGAGGCAGCCATTGAAAGTGGACAACTCATGCCTCTTGACCCAAAAACGTTGAAAATCCTCCGCAGGGCACCTGTCAGGCCAACCTGACAGCACCCATGACAGCACGCGTTTGAGCGTGTGGTCAGTGGCAGTTTCAGCAGCCACATCCCTAGCATTGAGGGGACACTCAGGCAACTCCTGAATGGACAATATGTGTACAGCAGGAGCAGGATCAGGCTCCACAGTAGGCAATGGCAGCCTACTCAATGCATCTGCATGACCCATTTCCTTGCCAGGCTTGTGGACCAGTGAATAGTCATAAGCTGACAGGAAGATGG
>NW_015436022.1:0-1042 GCF_001527695.2 Protobothrops mucrosquamatus | reverse complement strand
GAGGTCATCGAGTCCAACCCCCTGCTCAGGCAGGAAACCCTACACCATTTCAGACAAATGGCTGTCCAGTCTCTTCTTAAAAACTTCCAGTGTTGGAGCATTCACCGCTTCTGGAGGCAGGTTGTTCCACTGGTTAATTGTTCTAACTGTCAGGAAGTTTCTCCTTAGTTCTAGGTTGCTTCTCTCCTTGATCAGTTTCTATCCGTTGCTTCTTGTCCTGCCTTCAGGCGCTTTGGAGAATAGCTTGACTCCCTCTTCTTTGTGGCAGCCCCTGAGATATTGGAACACTGCTATCATGTCCCCCCTCGTCCTTCTCTTTGTTAAACAAAACATACCCAATTCCAGCAACAGTTCCTCAGGTCTGGATTCAGTTCTAACAAGCTTTAGTCCAGTTGGCTGAAACTTTTATATTTAAATATGGACTGTCACCTCTGCTCTGTGTAAATAAAGCTCAGTTAGATGGAATTGGAGGTCTAATTCAGCAGACGACCATTTCTCATGTTCTCAAGAAAGGACTACTTTACTGGGCCATCAAGTTTGTTGAATAGATAGCAGCTACTTTTGCATGGCAGTTTCACAATTCCTGAGTTCAGGAAATCTCCCCTGGGAATCTCCAGACTAAAAATCACAGATGCAGATTTATTGTCGTAAATGATTATTTTACAAGATGCAGGAATTCAAATGTTGGAAATCATATTTTTGAGGGTTTAAAAGCATTATGTAAAAGTATTTTTTTTATGTCTGAATATTTTTCCCAAAGAACTGCACTAAAGATGTCAGGATTTTTTTTCATATATTATAGATAAAATGTACCCACAGTGTGAATGCTGCAGGACAGGTGTGCAGTTGTCATTTTCCAGCTCTGAGCCTTTACTAGCTCTTTGGATTACTGCAGGTCATCAGTTCCTCGATGCTGAATGAAATTTCTTTTCTGAACACAGAGATCAGTTCACACACTCCCAAATTATCCCAATCTGTGTATTGAGTTTAACACGAACTGCATCTAATCATGCAACCAAGCAATTGCCTGTTTTATACACCA
>NW_015436021.1:0-1042 GCF_001527695.2 Protobothrops mucrosquamatus | reverse complement strand
TGAGACTTCACCAATGGTAGTTCTTTTGTCTAACCTGATCTAGCAGAGAGCCAAGCCAAAACGAGTCATCAAGAGCGGAGACCAAGTTAAGACTGGATTACCAGCAGGAAGGGGCGTGACAAGTTTTGCATACTTGGTCTCAAGAGCAGGCAGACAAAGGAAACCCATTGGTGGAGTCTCCGTCTCCTGTACTGGAGAAGGGAAAGGTTTCCAAGCTGAGCCATGCTGGCTCAGGAATTCTGGGAGTTGAAGTCCACGAGTCGTAAAAGAGCCAAGGTTGCCTACCCCTGGTACAGAGGATGAATTTGGCTTTGGGGGTTATTTCAAGTGTATACAACCTAACTTGAAAAAAGTATCCCTTTGGTTTGGATGCTCAAAAAAGGAATCTTAACCTCATATCTAGAAATGTTTCAATTACAGCTTTTCAGATTTCAAGATTGCAAAGGAAATAAAGGCCATCCTTCGGAATATGCACGCATCTAACATTTGCTATATTTTCACTCTACAAACCAATTCTCCTATCGACTGACGCCAGGAAGACTCAGCAAAGAGAGGGGAAGCATTATCATAATGTAAACAAAGGATCCGAAAGGACATTTGTGCCCTCCGCTCGCTCGTACTGCCTAATGTATCTTAACGCGCACAATGATATTAGAGCATTTCAGCCATTCTCCCATCTGATGGGGCTCCTGAAGCATGAAGGGATCAGATACCAAATGTCTGAAGTCGTAAAGAGCGAAGAGCAGTTTTCATTTAGATGACAGGCAGTCTTGGCATCACCATCTTCAACCTTGGCAGAAGGGTAGAGGAATCGCTTTTTCCTCTGACTCCCTGGCAGAATTATTCAGAGTGAAAATGCTAATTCAATTGCATCTTACCGAAAAAAAGCAGGAGGAGACAGCCCAGGCTTCATCTGTTCCTCCCAAAATAGTTCACCACTCTACACATCTTTGGGTATCATCACCGCTGCCATAATGTACCAAAACAGTGTGAGATGAAACCGTTCCTGGTCTCCATCTAGTTGGAAATGAGGATTAAATAT
>NW_015436020.1:0-1042 GCF_001527695.2 Protobothrops mucrosquamatus | reverse complement strand
GTTGGAACATCCATGCTATGGACTAAGTCATTCTGGGTATTTCTTTTTATGTTCCAGTCTTTAAAAAAATAATGGATTGATGGATTACCGTAATTAAAGTCTTCATTGAAATGTAAGGTATATTGTTTTTGACACGACTATATTACTTGCTTGTCAAATTCTGGTCTGTACACAATATAGACTTTAAATTATATGTGCATAAACAAAATAGTGCGCTTAGAAATAAACAGTATTTACAATAGTATATTACTTATAATATAGTTAACCACTCTGTATATTTTTCTATAGGTTACTATATATAGATGATCCAAACTATTTAGAAAAAATAGATTTCTCATGAAGGTCACCCATTATTAGATCATTCATCCACATCTCTTCAATGAATATGGTAAAAAAAAATCCCACATTATTTGCTAGGTAATTCTCTACACCACCATTTTCAGCCAGGTTGTTGCATTAAAAAAGCAATAGCAACCCTCTGAATTATTTCCCCCGTTTTTTATGGGATTGAAAACAACTCCAAAACGTGATTGCATTTGAACCAGTTTTCATTTCCATTCTGAATTTTGACACTGATTTGGCTGTAGCCATTAATTCTCTTCCGCAGAGGCAACTGTAGAAGGCAGAACATCAAAAGTCTCAGGAAAAAAGACAGAAAGAAAGAAGGAAGGAAAGAAAGAAAGAAAGAAAGAAAGGAAGGAAGGAAGGAAGGAAGGAAGGAAGGAAAAAGAAAGGAAAAAGAATGAAAAAGAATGAAAAAGAAAGAAAGAAAGAAAGAAAGAAAGAAAGAAAGAAAGAAAGAAAGAAAGAGAAAGATTATTTTCATTCTTTTGGTTTCAAGCTTTCATGTTCTTTGATGTGATATAATGTCTGTCTGTGTCTGTCTGTCTGTCTCTGTCTACCTACCTACCTACCTACCTACCTACCTACCTATCTATCTATCTAATCTCTCTATCAATAATACATTCCTCTATCTCTTCTTCTCTCTCCCATCTATCCTATCTATCTATCTTCTCCCTCCCTCCCTCCCTCCCTCCCTCCC
>NW_015436019.1:0-1042 GCF_001527695.2 Protobothrops mucrosquamatus | reverse complement strand
GGGTGAGATCATCCGTGGTTTCGGGGTGGAGTTTCATCAGTACGCAGATGACACCCAGTTGTACATCTCCACCCCGGACCACCCCAACGATGCCGCGGAAGTGATGTCCCGGTGCCTGGAGGCCGTGCGAGTCTGGATGGGGAGGAACAGGCTTCGACTCAACCCGTCCAAGACCGAGTGGCTGTGGTTTCCGGCGTCATGACATAGCCAGTTGGCTCCATCCCTGGCTATTGGGGGCGAGTCATTAGCCCCCGCGGAGAGGGCCCGCAACTTGGGCGTCCTCCTGGATACTCGGCTGTCTTTAGACAACCATATGACAGCCGTGGCCAGGGGGGCTTTTCATCAGGTTCGCCTGATACGCCAGTTGCGCTCCTTTCTGGATCATGACGCTCTACGCACGGTCACTCAAGCCCTCGTTGTTTCCCGCCTGGACTATTGCAACGCTCTCTACATGGGGCTCCCCTTGAGGTGCACCTGGAGGCTCCAGCTAGTTCAGAATGCGGCCGCGCGGGGGATCCTGGGGGCCTCTAGATACTCCCATGTAACACCTCTCCTGCGCGAGCTGCACTGGCTGTCTGTGGCCTTCCGGGTGCGCTTCAAGGTGTTAGTAACCTTTAAAGCGCTTCATGGCAATGGACCTAGTTATTTGCAAGACCGCCTCCTACCAAACACCTCCCTTCGACCAGTCCGCTCCCACAGAGAGGGCCTCCTTAGGGTGCCGTCGGCCAGACAATGCCAGCTGGCGACCCCCAGGGGGAGAGCCTTCTCTGTGGCAGCTCCTGCCCTCTGGAATGACCTACCCCCCGACCTAAGTACAGTTGCGGACCTGCGCCTTTTTCGCCAAGCCCTGAAGGCCCATCTATTCCGTGCGGCCGGCCTGGCGTAGTTTGATTATGTTTTAGTGGGGGTTTTTGTATGGGTGTGTTTTTAGAACAGGCCCGTTATTTAATTTGATTTTAGAACTGCCTATATTTATCATGGTTTTTATTATCGCCTGTTCACCGCCCTGAGTCCCGTAAGGGAGATAGGGCGGTATATAAAT
>NW_015436018.1:0-1042 GCF_001527695.2 Protobothrops mucrosquamatus | reverse complement strand
GAATGTCATATTCATATCCAAAGATACTTTTGTGGAATATTATCATTAATCCCGTAGATTAGAGAGCTGAAATTCTAAATGGAAATCTTATTTTGTATAACAGCACATCTTATGATCACTGGTAGAATTTCCTGAAAGTTGTTACTGGAAGTTAATATAACATGCTATTGAAAAAAATATTCCTATCTGTCACTCACATGTTAACCCTGTGTTTTTTTTTAAGTAAAGGGGCAGTAAAACTTACATCAAGACATTTAAAATATATGGTTAGACCAAATCATGGATATCCAATAGTAATTTATTTTTATACAATTGCACCAGAATTAACCTTTTTTGTCTAATAATCTATTCCTTGTTTTATACAGATGAAAATCTCTCTGATAAACTGTTAGCATCCATTTTGTTTATTAGGGGCACCTTTATTGCATTGTGTCACATCTTAATGGACCAGTGAGTGCTACATTCCACCTGAAGCAGCTGATATGTCCAAAAATGAATAGTGTAAATCCTAAATGTGCAGATCCTGCTTTAACATTATTGCTTCCAGCACAATAGCATTACTATCAACATCGATACATCTCACACCAGAATTTATTCCACAGAATAAACATCCCTGCAGAAACATCTCAGAACTGTGAGAGGATGCCAGTTTCTGCTCATTCAATGCCCACAAGAGGTAATGCTAAGAAATGCTTAGACGAAAATACAGATATAGATTTGCATACATTTGCACGTGGCAATTTGTGTATGTGTGTGGTGTATGCACACATTTAGAGATGATTGTCTTCATTTATGTAGACACAATACATCCTTTGCATAATGAAAGACTACCGTATATACTCAAGTATAAGTCGACCCGAATATAAGCCGAGGGACCTATTTTTCCACAAAGAACTGGGAAAAAATGGTGACTCGAGTATAAGCCTAGGGTGGGAAATGAGGCAGCTACTGGTAAATGTAAAACAGCAGAGCATATCGAGCAGTTGTTTTTCAACTGAAAGCAGAATCCCGCAGGAGAAGACATTAGCAACACTTGTAAGAT
>NW_015436017.1:0-1042 GCF_001527695.2 Protobothrops mucrosquamatus | reverse complement strand
GTAGCCACAGCCACTCGGTCTTGGAAGGGTTGAGCCTGAGTCTGTTTCTCCCCATCCAGACCCTCACGGCCTCCAGACATCGGGTCATCACGTCAAGGGCATCATTGGGGTGGCCCAGGGTGGATATGTACAACTGAGTATCATCAGCGTACTGATGGAAATCCACCCCAAAGCCACGGATGATCTCCCCCAGCGGCTTTACATAAATATTGAACAGAAGAGGAGAGAGGACCGACCCCTGTGGGACCCCACAAGTTAGGGGCCTTGGGGTCGATCTCTGTCCCCCTGCCAATACAGACTGCGTACGGTCGGTGAGGAAGGAGAACCACCGCATAACAGTGCCTCCCACTCCCAACCCACCCAAACGCCGCAGCATGATACTGTGGTCCACGGTATCAAAAGCCGTTGAGAGGTCCAAAAGAACTAGGACAGAGGAATAACCCCTGTCCCGGGCCCTCCAGAGATCATTCACCAACGTGACCAATGCCGTTTCCGTGCTGTATCCCGGCCTGAAGCCCGACTGGAGAGGGTCTAGATAGACTGTTTCCTCCAGGTGCTGAGGAAATTGCTGTGCAACCACACTCCCAACAACCTTCGCCACAAAGCGCAGGTTGGAGACTGGGCGATAGTTAGCCAATACATCTGGATCCAGGGAAGGCTTCTTAAGGAGGGGCCTCACCACCGCCTCCTTTAGGACCGCGGGGAAGGCACCCTCTCTTAGGGAAGCGTTTGTAATTCCCTGGAGCCAGGCTCGTGTACCCTCCCGAGCCGCCAGTACCAGCCAGGAGGGACACGGATCCAATAAACATGTGGTTGCGTTCAGCCTCCCCAGGATCCTGTCCACGTCCTCGGGAGCCACAGAGTCAAACTCCTCCCATATAATAGTCTCAAGACCTGCTCCCGCCACCTCCCCTGGGGCCACCCAGTCGGAGTCCAGACCCTCTCGGATCCGAGTGACTTTGTCATGCAGATACTGTGCAAACTCCTCAGCCTTCCCCGCCAGGGGGTCCCCCCCCCTCAATTGAAGGAGGGAGCGGGTCAC
>NW_015436016.1:0-1042 GCF_001527695.2 Protobothrops mucrosquamatus | reverse complement strand
TGGCCATTTGGGTACTTTCCAAACTTCTGGAAACTTTGATCCGTTTGACAGTTTTCAAGAAGCACAATTAATATTTTTAACAAAATCAGCACTACTTCTTTCCCAAACTCTACTCCAATTGGCATATTATGCCAGTGAACATGCCTTGCCAGTTGGGGACATAGAATACGAGAGGGAGGGAGGGAGGGAGGGAGGGAGGCTGGAAGGAAGGAAGGAAGGAAGGAAGGAAGGAAAGAAGGAAGGAAAGGATAGGTTGAAAGGAAATGGGGAGAGAGAGAGAGAGAGAGGGAGGGAGGGAGGAAGGAAGGAAGGGAATATACCTTGCCAGTTGGGGATCATTACCAGGAGAACTTCAGGGATATAGAATTTGGGAGGGAGGGAGGGAGGGAGGGAGGGAAGAAAGAAAGAATTAATGCATTTTAAGAACAGAATAACAGAGTTGGAAGGGACCTTGGAGGTCTTCTAGTCCAACCCACTATTCAAGCTGGAGATCCTATTCCATTCTGAACAAATGGCTGTCCAATCACTACTCAAAATCCTTTTAAAAATGATCAGAAAAACGAAGATCACTCAAACCCTCCTATCACTGGAATATGAGCCAGCAGGGTGCTGCAGCCGCCAAAAAAGCCAAGGCAATCCGAGGCTGCGTGTCTAGGGCGATTCTCCGTCCTCCAGAGTGTGGTTGTCCCACAAGTGGACTTTCCTGTTTTTCTAACCAGAGGCTGCATTAACAGGGATTTGGGGCCTGTCTCCGTGGGCGCCCAATGCCAGGTCAAAACCTTTGAGCAGGCCTTCATCCAAGCCTTCTGCAGTTTCCCAATCTCCTCCATCGCATCAGGGAACAGCAGTCCACTCTGTTCTTTCTGGAAAGATGCTTTCCATGCTTCCTAAGTCATTTATGGAGCGTGGGAAGCGCTGACTGGGCGATACAATCAATGGTCCAATCTGATTCCCTTTTGGGGTCAATCAGCTGGAAGGGACCCTGGAGGTCTTCTAGTCCAACCTCCTGCTCAAGCAGGAGATCCTATACCCTTTCAGATAG
>NW_015436015.1:0-1042 GCF_001527695.2 Protobothrops mucrosquamatus | reverse complement strand
AAACACCTCCCTTCGACCAGTCCGCTCCCACAGAGAGGGCCTCCTTAGAGTGCCGTCGGCCAGACAATGCCGGCTGGCGACCCCCAGGGGGAGAGCCTTCTCTGTGGCAGCTCCTGCCCTCTGGAATGACCTTCCCCCCGACCTACGTACAGTTGCGGACCTGCGCCTTTTTCGCCGAGCCCTGAAGGCCCATCTATTCCGTGCGTCCGGCCTGGCGTAGTTTGATTAGGTTTTAGTGGGGGTTTTGTATGGGGTGTTTTTAGAACAGGCCTGTTATTTAATTTGATTTTAGAACAGAAACTATTTATTTATTATTGTGGTTTTTAGTATCGCCTGTTCACCACCCTGAGTCCCGTAAGGGAGATAGGGCGGTATATAAATTTAATAAATAAATAAATAAATAAGAAGGGGAAGTGTGTGGAAAATTTAATCTGACCAATTGTTGCTTACAAATAGACGGTCAAAGGAAAGCAATTGAAGAAATCACTACTAAAATAAGAAAAATAGCTCATTTGCCAGTTCAGACTTGGACAGAAATCATGGATGCTTCTTTGTGGTCCCAACTAATAGAAGGAGGATGGTCAAAATGGGCAATAATATTATATGGTTCACGGGAGGAATATTGATTTTCCCTTGTATTCTACCAAAATAATACAATATACAATAGAACAAATGCAGGTAACCTTGATTCAAAGGACAGATAAAAATGGAGAAAAGATTCTAATGCTGAAGGTGGATAAGTTAAACTCTAAAAGTAAGAATGAGTATTGCCAAAACTTTGAATTGATTAATGAAAACATATGAATAAAGATTTTTTTAATGTAAATAGAAAAGGGGTGGATATGAAGGGAATATAATTTTTGATAAAAATTTGTTAATGAAAACTTAGTTATATATCACATAGCCTTAGTTTCTGAAAAGGCGGGAAATTTGTCAGGCAGAAAACTTGTCAGATTAGGCGGTCAGAAAGCATGTGACCATATTGGGCCTATCAACTTGGTCCATGAAGGAGGGTTGAGAAGTGTCATCGGGATCAGGAGGT
>NW_015436014.1:0-1042 GCF_001527695.2 Protobothrops mucrosquamatus | reverse complement strand
CTTAATTTTTCGCCCCCTCCCATGAATCTGAACCACAGTCCCCCTTTCTCACTGTGCCTGGAGAGGTGGACTAGATGCCCCTTTAAGCTCCCTTAAGACCCGCATTAGGAGTCCAGGTTGAGTCAGCTGAGATTTCGGAGGGGCTGAGGGAAGCCCGGGGGGGGGTGTCTCTCCGGAGAGTCTCCCTCCTCCAGGTCTCGCTTGGCCCAAAGGGGCTTTTCCAAAAGGCAGCTGGACTTTCCTGGGTTTTCCCTTGAAGACGTTTCGCTTCTCCTCCCAGAAGCTTCTTCAGTTCTGACCGAAGGGTGGAGGGTGGAAGGACGGACATTCCTTGCGGTCATTTTGAAAGTCGGTCACTGATTCTGAGGGGCCTTCAGGACCCCCAGGGGTTTATCTGGGCCCTCAGAGTCCCCTGAATTGGGGGGGCAAAGGGGTGGGGATCCTTCCTGGGGCTGCTGAAAGGACCCCGTTGGAGGCAGGAGATGGGGGGGTCCTTTCCCTCCCCACACTCTGCTGAAGGGGGGCTGCTCAATTTTGACATAGATGGCTTGGGGGTCTGGGGATCCTGAGGAGAATCCCCAAATTCCCTAGTTATCCCCCAAATTTTCCTTCCCACCAAATTAACTCCTACTGGCAGCCATTGCGTGATTTGGGGATTCAGCCCTCTTTTCTGTCCACCTGCAGCCCCCCAAGACCGTCTCAAAGGGAGGGTCTCCAGCCCCCCTCACCAAAGAAATCGTTTTAAGTAGCCAATTTAGGGGAGCAATTCAGACCCCCCCCAATATCCTTCTCCCTCAGTTCCCCCCTCCCCCCTCCAGGTCCCGATTCAGCAATGGGGGAATATGGGGTGGGGGGTTCTGGGTCTCCTCCCCAAATTCAGAGTCTCCCCCAAGAAGGAATCCAGCTCAACTCTCCCCTCCTCTTAAAATAATGGAAATTCAGAAGAAAAACTGAAGTTGCAAAAACACTTTTGCCAAAAAGCGTCTTTTTTTCTTATACTCTTTGGTGGCCTTTCTGGATTCAGCTCTGAAAATGCCTCACT
>NW_015436013.1:0-1042 GCF_001527695.2 Protobothrops mucrosquamatus | reverse complement strand
ATATTTTACCTAAAATAAAGCATCTGATGGGGTCAGACTAATGACCCTATATATAACTTGTTTTCACCAATGTACCTATTGTATACTGAGTGCTAACAATTGACTCAGTTCCCCTCCCTCTCTTTTGACATTATCTTTTCTTGGCCTACCCCACCTCACACTACAGACATACCTCTCTCTCTCTCTCTCTCTCTCTCTCACACACACACACACACAGGTTAATTCCCTACCAAGCAACTGAGGAATTATTAGGTATAGGAAAAGTGACCCTTCTCCTCCAGGGACAAGATAGCTCTTTCAAATGAGAAAAAAAAGCAAACAAGAAAACATCCTCTCCTCTCCTGAGATGTGGATTACTTTGAAGCATGAACTGTGTCACCACATGCCACAGTACCCTTTCATTATTTGTTCTCTGGTTTTTAATGCAAATGGTCGACATGGGGATGTGATGCTTCTGTCTACCTGTTTTGTTTTTCTATCTTGGTAAAGATTCCTCTAGTCAGCTGGCTTTCAATACGCTGATGAATAGATCTTTCATTATGTGACATTGTAGGGGGAAGAGACCCTTAATATTAAATAAAAAGTCCTGAAAGTCATAGTATAAGAAAGCCATAGGCTCATGGAGTGTATCAAAATGGTGAAATGGCTGTTCTTATGATTGGAAATAATGATCATGTTAGAAGAAAAAAAATCAGGGAAAATTAGGGAAAGGTAAAAGTTTTCTTCAAGTAGAGCTACAATGGAGAAGATGGTAAAGATTGTTGTTCCTGAAGACAAGGGAAGGGAAGATATTTTGGCTGAACAGTAAATGTTTCTTCACAGTCTACTGAACAGTGAGTTTGAATAAATGATACATTCCAATTCCATGGAAGTGACTCAGGACAGACAATGATAGCTAGATGATAGATAGATAGATAGATAGATAGATAGATAGATAGATAGATAGATAGATAGATAGATAGATAGATAGATAAGAGAGAAAGAGAGAGAGAGAGAGAGAGAGAGAGAGAGAGAGAGAGAGAGAGAGAGAGAGAGAGAGAGA
>NW_015436012.1:0-1042 GCF_001527695.2 Protobothrops mucrosquamatus | reverse complement strand
TGAGGGAGCCCCATGTAGAGAGCGTTACAGTAGTCCAGGCGGGAGGTGACAAGAGCATGAGTGACTGTGCGTAAGGCGTCCCGGTCCAGAAAAGGCCGCAACTGGTAAATCAGGCGAACCTGATAAAACGCCCCCCTGGTCACGGCCGACAAATGGTCATCCAAAGTCAGCCGTGAATCCAGGAGGACTCCCAAGTTGCTGGAAAACATAGGCTATTAAACAAGCTTCTGTAGGTTCCTGTCATGACTACCCACTTCTTAATTATTTCAACTATATGTTTCAAGTGAAAGTCTATACTAACAAGCCAGAAGTTCAAGCTATCATCTAGCTGCAGAGCTTACTGTATAATTTTGGGTTATTAGCTTTCTTTCTTTCTTTCTTTCTTTCTTTCTTTCTTTCTTTCTTTCTTTCTTTCTTTCTTTCTTTCTATTTCTTTCTTTCTTTCTTTCTTTCTTTACTCCCTTCCCCTCCCTTCCCTTCCCTTTCTTGAATTCCTGAAGATATATAAAATTAATACATTTATCTAAATTACTCTGTGACATAAGACATACATATAGTATAACACAATGCTTTCATATTTTCATCCTAATCAACCACTCTGGAGGTAGGTGCATGCTTGAAAACGTGTGTTTTAACAGGATATTAATGCTCCAATATTTCTGTCGCTTGCTTAGCAGACCAGTCAACATGGAACCCTTAAACATGCCAACAAATAAACGGCTGATACTTTAGCTGCCCTGGAGTGGTGAATTATTAAAAAAGGAAAGCAGGTGCTCTCATCTCTTGTCTTGGTCAAAACAGTCCAACAAAGCTGCACCTCTCTACCTGTTATGTTCACAGAAGTTACTATCAAAGTTAAAAAAAATCAAAACTAAACAAAGACATCTGATGCATATACATAGCTATTATTTTAAGAGGTCCAATGACTTGATATTGATACTCTATTGACTTCTGTAAAAAGAACCATTTTATGCTTCTGTAGGGAAATAACAAGCAAACGTAGTTGTGAACTACAACATAGTTAATGAATTTAAACCCTATA
>NW_015436011.1:0-1042 GCF_001527695.2 Protobothrops mucrosquamatus | reverse complement strand
ATGGTGTGGATGTCAGCAGGTCTAAATTTAGAGGTAGAGGAGGTGGTAATCGACACAAACTCCTGGGCCGACCATAACCCAATTAGAATTAGATGGAAAGGGCAGAAAAGAATGAGGAGATGGACTTTGAAAAGGGCAATTCTTAAACATAAGGAATTTAAATTGAATTTGGAAAAACAAATGGGCCTGTTTTTCGAGATAAATAAAAAGGAGGACACGAACTGCCAAAACTTATGGGATACTGCCAAACCATATATGAGAGGTGTGGCAATTTCCTATATGGCCAGGGAAAACAAAATGAAAAAACAACTATTAAGACAGTTAGAAGAAGAATTAACCAGAGTTGAGGAAGATTTGCAAAAGGAACCACAAAGAAGTGGGTTGAAACAGCAGATAAATTTAATTAGGCATAAGATGGACATTATTGGCAAGGAAGAGTTAGGGCAGCAGATAAAACGTACTAAACAAAAATTTTTTGAATATGCCAATAAACCGGGGAGATGGCTGGCCTATAAAATTAAAAAACATAACAATAAACAAAGGATTACTAAACTTTGCAATACAGAAGGTGATATGGTGTATCAGAACGAAGGAAAGAAATCAGTGGCATACGAATTTTATAAGAATTTATACAAAGATGAAAAACGGAGAAACAACGATGATATTGTACAGTACTTGCAAACAGCTGATTTACCGAAAGTCCCAAAAGAATTTAAAATTTTATTGAACAAAGAGATAACACCTTTGGAACTTTCGGAAGCAATTAAGAAACAAAAAAATAATAAAGCACCTGGGCCAGATGGCCTACCTGTAGAAGTGTATAAGATCATACAAGAACTTTTAAGTCCAATAATGTTGGAACTATTTAACGAGGTCTTAACCAAGGCTAAAACACCGGCTTCATGGGAAGAAGCTTTCCTTACTCTGATTCCTAAGGAAAATGCAGATCTGGCGTATATCAAAAATTATAGACCCATCTCATTATTAAATTCAGATTATAAGATCTTTATGGCTATAATGGCCCATAGACTTGAAAGATTTT
>NW_015436010.1:0-1042 GCF_001527695.2 Protobothrops mucrosquamatus | reverse complement strand
TCACTGAAACCTTTACCACAATAAAGACATTCAAAGGGTTTCTCTCCTGTGTGAGTCCTCTGGTGTTTCACAAGGCTAGAACTGTCACAGAAACCTTTACCACAATAAGGACATTCAAAGGGTTTCTCTCCTGTGTGAGTCCTCTGGTGTTTCACAAGGCTGGAATTGTCACTGAAACCTTTACCACAATAAGGACATTCAAAAGGTTTCTCTCCTGTGTGAGTCCTCTGGTGTGTTACCAGGCTGGAATTATAACTGAAACCTTTACCACAAACAGGACATTCAAAAGGTTTCTCTCCTGTGTGAGTCCGCTGGTGTGTCACCAGGCTGGATTTGCTACTGAAACTTTTATCACAATAAGGACATTCAAAGGGTTTCTCTCCTGTGTGAGTCCTCTGGTGTTTCACAAGGTTAGAACTGACACAGAAACCTTTACCACAATAAGGACATTCAAAGGGTTTCTCTCCTGTGTGAGTCCTCTGGTGTTTCACAAGGCTGGAATTGTCACTGAAACCTTTACCACAATAAGGACATTCAAAAGGTTTCTCTCCTGTGTGAGTCCTCTGGTGTCTCAGCAGGTCGGAATTTTTAATGAAACTTGTCCCAGAATCAGGACATTGGAACGGTTTCTCTCCTGTGTGAGTCCTCTGCTGTCTCATGACGTGCGAATTTTAAATTAAACTTTCACATTATCCAGCCACTCATACGTGGTGTCAGTCCTCTGATGTCTCACCACATTGCGATGCTCAATAGAGTATTTACCACATTGGGAGAAATTTTATGGCTTCTCTCCTGTATTGGTCCTGTGATGCGTAATCAGCTGTGATTTGCAAGTTGTATCTTTCCCACAATAAACACATCTATGGAGCTTTTCCACCACTTATATCCTTGAGGATGTCAAAAACGTGTGATCCCTTTTTTTTAATGTTTTTTTTTTATTAAAGTTGTTTTTTTCCTCCCAGAGCACGGCTTGCATCACTGTCTGCTTTGGGTGGTTCTCCAAGTGACTTTTTCCTATCCAGTGACTTCCAGATATTTCCCT
>NW_015436009.1:0-1042 GCF_001527695.2 Protobothrops mucrosquamatus | reverse complement strand
TTTCTGTGTGGGTATTGAACTGAATACATTATGGATTTAATAAATACTAGAAGATTTTTTTTTTTAAAAAGGGTACTCAATGTAAAAATGGCCAAAGACACGCCCAATGCCAAGATTTGTGTAAAGTGGGAATACAATAGACTGGCCATATGAGTTACAATGGATATCATGTTTGGTATAGCATCAGGCAAAGATTTCAGTTCTGAGCCAGCCAACCCACTGACTAAAAAATCTAATCTCCGCAACTAGCTAGGCCAGATTATAAGTATCCCTGTGAACAGATGACCTACTTTATCCACCATCATTGGTTAAGTGGAGGTTAACTCTCAACCCAGCTAAACTGGGCAGAGCTGTCAGTCTGCTCTCCTCCCTGCTTTTACTAGATGGTCAAGAGGGGCAAGTTGACCTCAGTTGCACCATAAATAGACTGGAGATGGGCCCAGCCTTTCCATTTCATACTACATATTTGAAATAAATGCGTAGGTGAAGCACAGCATGTAGAAACAATGTTGAAACAAAGATTAGGCAATCTTTATTTATTTATTGGTATCCATGCCTCCATTATTTTTACAAATAACTCAAGGCAACAAACAAATCCAACATATATATGGGGTTTGGCTTTATTTATATCATTTTTCTTTGAGCAGTAGTCATCAAAACTCAAGCATAGGGTGAAGTGGAAGGAGCCTATGGATGGTTGGGGGCCATTGTGTGAGGATGATTGAGGTGCCAGGTTTTTACTTTTGGTTTTATGGTTTTTTGCTGGAGAAGACTCCTGCGAGTCCCTTGGACTGCAAGGCGTTCAAACCAGTCAGTCCTAGAAGAGATCAACCCCGACTGCTGTTTAGAAGGCCAGATCCTGAAGTTGAAACTCAAATACTTTGGCCACCTAATGAGAAGGAAGGACTCACTGGAGAAGGGCCTAATGCTGGGAAAGATTGAGGGCAATAGAAGAAGGGGACGACAGAGAATGAGGTGGCTGGATGGAGTCACTGAAGCAGTAGGTGTGAACTTAAATGGACTCCAGAAGATGGTAGAGGAC
>NW_015436008.1:0-1042 GCF_001527695.2 Protobothrops mucrosquamatus | reverse complement strand
TTTGGAGAAACACAAAAACTGCTTTAAAAAAGACTTTTGAAACCTATAAAAAGCAGGCTGATAAAAAGAGGGCTCCCCAAAGAACATTCCAAGTTGGGGAAAAGGTTTATTTGTCAACTAAATATCTACGCCTCAAATTGCCCAGCAAGAAATTGGGACCAAAATTCTTGGGGCCTTTCCCCATAGTAAGGATCATCAATCCACTCACCATAGAACTAAAACTCCCTAGACTTTTAGGGAGAATTCACCCAGTCTTCCATTGCAGCTTGTTGAAACCTTATCAGGGCTCCACTTTAAGACCTCCCCCGAAGAAGGCACCTGGGCCCCTAGTAGTTGCGGGACAGACCCACTATGAAGTGAAACGTATTCTTGACTCTAGAATCTTTAAAGGGAAATTGCAGTACCTAGTACAATGGAAGGGATACCCGTTGTCTGAAGCCACCTGAGTGAAATCCAGTGAGGTGAAAGCTGACAGGCTCGTCAAAAGGTTTCATGCGAAATACCCCAACAAACCAAAAACTAGTCATTAACATATGCTTTTGTTTACATTACAGGATCTGTCCTTTTTGTAAGGGGGGCCGGATGTCAACACTGCTAATATTGAATATTCTTGCTTTGACAAAATATGCAGAACTGTCTGGTATTTTTAGAGTTAATTCAGATGACAGAGAAAAGGGAGGAGAATAATAAGGAAAGCCCGGGAAAAGGAACGGAAGTGAATCTTTGCCCTCTGGGCTAATTGGAAGATGTGACTTATGACTGCAAGATAAGGGAGGAGTTTAGCAAGAAAAGTTAGACGCAAACAAGAGGAATTCAGATTCTGGCATACCTCCATGATGTGCCGTCAATTTGTAACACTGTTAATAAAGGCTTTAGGATAAACATGCCTGGAAGTTCTTTGAAGTGTTTCATTAGTCGGAACCATGACACCAGTGAAGTAATATATCAGGTGATGATGTTATAAATTTGCTAATGATATTTGATTTGATTTGCTCTTTTTTATCTAATTCAAAGGTGGAAGTGGGTTTCAAATAATGAAATG
>NW_015436007.1:0-1042 GCF_001527695.2 Protobothrops mucrosquamatus | reverse complement strand
TCCCTTCTTCTTTCTTCACCCCTTTCCCCTTCCCCTTCCTCCTCCTCCTCCTCCTCCTCCTTTTCTTTCTTCACTTTTCCTTTCTTTTCTTTCTTCACCCCTTTCCTTTCCCCTTTCCCCTTTCCCCTTCTGTCCCTTCTCTCCTCCTCCTCCTCCTTTCTCTTCTTTTCTCTTCCTTTTCAACCTCTTTTTCCCTTTTCCCTTCTTCTTTCTTCACCCCTTTCCCACTTCCCCTTCCTCCTCCTCCTCCTGGATATCTAACTTTAAAATCATAAAGTCTTGGTGCATCACACATCAGATTTAACTGAAAAGAAGAAACCTTCTTTGGGAAGCCCTCCCAGAGAAGGAAATATTTAAAAAGCAGAATATATTTCCCTAAAGGATTTTAAAAGCAGAAACCAACCCTGCCCCCAAGTCTCTCTGTCCCAAGCAGAAACCAAGTCTGCAGAAATGCAGATGTGATAATCTTGTCAGAAAGACTGGAGTCAGGAAACTGGGATTAGGAAGAAAGATCTCTAGAATCCACAATTCCTCACACCAAAAATTCCAACAGTCATCAGCCCCAGCCCCAGGGAAGCAGGATATGACCCTTGGGACATAATAGGATTAACCCACCACCCTCAGAATACCAGAAAGGCACACTCAGACTCAGGTCAAAGTTCATGCCACAGGAACAACTCCAAACAAAAGGCTCCAGAGGGTATAAAAACCCACTCCCTACATGTGCTCTTTCTCTTTCTTCCAGAGCCATCTTTCTGTCTGGCTCTCCTCTTCAATAAACTGCAACCTTCTTTCTAAAGCAGTCGCTGTGTTATTTATTCCCGGCTTGGATGAATCATGATAAAGACTTTTCTTCCAACAGAAGGAAAGATGTGTCCCTTGCAGAGGGGGCATCTAGCTGGTTTGCACAACAGGATAGGGCAGAAACGGGAAAGGCCCTTTTGAGAATCAGGCCTTAAGTCATTGAGGCTTTTGCAACTCAACAGCATCACCTTGAAAGGCCCTTGATTAGTAAGTGGCAGCCTGTAGAAACTATGGTTTA
>NW_015436006.1:0-1042 GCF_001527695.2 Protobothrops mucrosquamatus | reverse complement strand
GAGAGCATGGGTGACTGTGCGCAAGGCGTCCCGGTCCAGAAAAGGCCGCAACTGGTGAATCAGGCGTACCTGATAAAACGCCCCCCTGGTCACGGCCGACAACTGGTCTTCCAGTGTCAGCCGTGGGTCCAGGAGGACCCCCAGGTTGCGTACCCTCTCCGAGGGGGCCAGAATTTCGCCCCCTATAGTCAGCGATGGAATCAGCTGACTATGCCGAGGCGCCGGCAGCCATAGCCACTCGGTCTTGGAAGGGTTGAGCCTGAGTCTGTTCCTCCCCATCCAGATATGTTAATAACATATATATTATTAACATAATATATATGTTAATATATTAGAAATTTTATTTCTTTATAATGCATACTGTTGTTCTCTTCAAAATTAAATATAAATAAAATAAAAAAATGACAAATATGTTTGGGTGAAAAGATATCTTAACTTTTCAATTGGGAATGCTATGAGGTTGATTGTGCTAGTATATCACAAAGATTGATCTGCGTATAGGCCTTAAACAGAAACCTCTTTTCCCACAATTTGTTGCATTACTTCTACTGGCTAAAGACTAGAATTGAATTCTTCAGTGGCTAATCTGGCAGGTTACACTAAAACGCTGAAATGTTGCAGTAGATTTGACAAATAAATATTGTACCACTTAAAACATGGATTTTAGTCACACTATTATTTTTATTTAGAAGTACTGTATTTGTCTCTTAGGAACTGTCCTCTCACTGGAGTCCAGTCGGAGGAAATAGATGAGCTGTGTGCAGGAAATACACCACTGTAGTAATGGGGGACTTCAAATACTCTGACATTAACTCTGCAGGTTATGCGAGATCAAACAAGTTCTTTTTTTTTCAATATAAAATTTTATTGTTTTTATCATAAAAGAAAAAAGAAATACATCACAGATATTACACAATGTTTTATCCCATCCCCCCACCCCCCGGACTTCCCAAACCAAACCTAGGCAATATTCAAATACAAGTAAACAAATATTAATATCTCTAACTCCAAAGTCTAAACTTAAACAATCCATCTCCTCCGT
>NW_015436005.1:0-1042 GCF_001527695.2 Protobothrops mucrosquamatus | reverse complement strand
ACTGGCTGGAAGAAATATTAAAGTTAGTGGTAGAGTTAAAACCAGAACTCTTTTTACTAGGCATAACCATGCAGAAATACAACAAAGGAGTGTTTTATTTGATGTTACACATTCTCACGGCTGCTAGATTGGTGTATGCTCAAAACTGGAGGAATAAAGGAATTCCAACAGAAGAAGAGATTATATATAAAATTTTATCCTGTGCTGAAATGGATAGGCTCACAATGGAAATGAAAGATAAGACAGAATCAGACTATTTTGAGATCTGGGACAAATTTTATCACTGGTGCGAATCAAGGGGAACTGCTCGGGTTTTAAATTAGCGTTAAGATAGAATTATATATAACTGTATATATAACTATATTGTATAGAAGAATATATTTATATAGAGATCAAGAACTATGTATTAATTACATGTATCAAGAGGAACAAATTGTTAAGAATATTTATTTTGGAATGTCACGTTATGTCCATCTTTGTTTTTAACTGTACTATAAATAAAAAACTTTTTTAAAAAAAGACTTGTGGACTTCAGCTCCCAGAATTCCTCAGCCAGCTATGCTGGCTGAGGAATTCTGGGAGCTGAAGTCCACAAGTCTTAAAGTTGTCAAGGTTACAGACCCCTGGCCTAAGCTATGTATTAACATGCCTATGACAAGGTTATGCTGCCTCTCTATACTATAGCCATCTTCATATAGACACACACCCTGTGGAGGCTGGGGGGGGGGGGCTCTTAAGAATTAGCTTTTCACATATGAGTCATCTTGTCAAGCATTCTTCAATTTGCTGCATTCATGTAACCTGTCAGAACAGCACTTGGAAGTTCTTTTGATATCCCCTCCTCCTTAAATTGCAACTTAACTAGGTGTCTTTACCAGAAACAGCAACTGAAGTCAGATGTCATTGTTATGACAGCTGCATGGTGACTGCAGCACAGGTACACTGAAACAGGGAGAGAAAACTCCACCCAACAGCATTCATCTGGTGATAATGTTACAAGCAAGAGAAGGTTTTCTCTGGGTTAATTTAGAGAAGCATCTAA
>NW_015436004.1:0-1042 GCF_001527695.2 Protobothrops mucrosquamatus | reverse complement strand
AATTGATATTAGATTTTCCCCTCTTCTCCCAAGCGTCACATGGTGGGGTCCGCAGCCGTGAGGCTGCATGTGGTGGTCAGAGAACAAAGGACTGCCCTTAGGCTAGTGTCCAGGGATGCCTTTGAAGCTCCGCCCCCTGACCCTTGCTCCCTCCCCTTGCCCTGTTACATAGGTATACATAGAGTTATACAAGATACATGGATCTATGATCCAGAACACTCCCCGCTTGGAAATTAATATTTCCACTACTTACTAACTGAATATGAAAAAAGAATAGAAAAAAAATATAGCATTAAGTATACAGTACTCAATGTTGACTAACTTGTGACTACATAGGTAAAAAACTTGGTATCAAAACATGCATAACTATTGGTAAATATAAAGCATGCACAATTATGCAGAAAATAAGCAAGTGTTACATCAAACAATGCATAAACACAATACATCATTTGAGGTTTCATCTTCTGGTTCAGTCTTCATCAGCTACGGTGCCAAAATGGAGATCAGCCTGGTACAAGTGTCTTTGAGTCACGACCTGACTCACGTGGCTTCATGATCTGAAAGTCAGCTTGGCAAAGTAGTTCATCAGCTGGGTGGGCCCGGTGTGCAAGTCCCTTGGGCCAATAGTTCTGGTATGCGTTCTTGTCTCTAAGTGAGACAGGGTCTTCTTCCTGTAAAGGAAACTGGAACCAAATCTGGAACAGAAAAACTGGAACCCAAGCTTCTCAGGAACAAAGGGAACTGGATTCACAGGATACTCAGGAACTGAAGAACCTGGAAAAACAGGGACAGCTGGATCTGGAAACACAGGAACAGCTGGGTCTGGAAACACAGGAACAGCCAGATCTGGAAACATAGGAACAGCTGGATACTCAGGAACGGCTGGAATTGCAGGATAAGGAACAACAGCTGGAACTGAAGAATCGGGAACAACAGCAGCTGGAACTGAAGCATCAGGAACAACAGCTGGAACTGAAGCATCAGGAACAACAGCTGGAACTGAAGGATCAGGAACAACAGCTGGAACTGAAGGATCAGGAAC
>NW_015436003.1:0-1042 GCF_001527695.2 Protobothrops mucrosquamatus | reverse complement strand
CTCCAAAGCACCGGAAGGCAGGACAAGAAGCAATGGATGGAAACTAATCCAGGAGAGAAGCAACCTAGAACTAAGGAGAAATTTCCTGAGAGTGAGAACAATTAACCAGTGGAACCACTTGCCTCCAGAAGTTGTGGGTGCTTCATCCCTGGGGGTTTATAAGAATGGACTGGACAGTCATTTATCTGAAATAGTATACGGTAGTGGTGGCGAACCTATGGCACGCATGCCAGAGGCAACATTCGGAGCTCTCTCTGTGGGCACACGTGCCATTGCCCCAGCCTCACCTCCCCCCACGACCCCCTCCTCACCAGCAGCCCCCCTGGAGGAGTCACCCCTGAGCATGGCCCACGCAGAGCAACACAGCCAAGGACATGGCAGCCAGGCAGTGTAGACAAGACTCTGCCCTCACGCCCCATTACGCACAGTTGATGCTGCGGGGTGCAGGCAGAGGGTATGGCTGCCATGGCGCTGCTGGGCTGCCTGGGCGATCTGTGGCGGGCCCTGGAGGCAGTGAGTAGCCCTGCGGGCAGGCGGGGTGGGGGACGGTGTGGGGGCAGAGCGGGGGGCACGGCAGGGGCTGGAGTGGGGGTGGGGCCAGTTTTTGGGCACTCGGTCTCTAAAATGTTCGCCATCACTGCCAAAAACGATGAAGCTGAAGCAAGCAGGATACAAGAGGCTGGTGAGATGGGACTCAGTGACGGCCTCCACTGACCAATGAGGGGGTGTTTGGCACCAGGGCATTTTGTGTTGCAAGAACATCTCCCCTGGAAGACCCCCCAAGGAAGAATGATCCAAATCTGGCCTCCCAAACAAGATGGCTGCATGTTTGTGTCCATATAAAGCAGCGGTTCTCAACCTATGGGTCGCGACCCCATTTGGGGTCGATCGACCATTTCACGGGGGTCGCCAAGCAAGGCTGTCCGCCATTTTTTTCCCCCTTTTCCGGCGGGTGCCTTACCTCCCTTGGGCTGGGCCAGCTGGTGGTCGGCCTGCTCCGTCTCTGCCGCTTGCCAGCTACGCCTCGGCCGGCGCAGGGGGC
>NW_015436002.1:0-1042 GCF_001527695.2 Protobothrops mucrosquamatus | reverse complement strand
GGGACCCAGGGGGGACTCGGGGCTACCTTCCTCCTGGCCGGCCGAGGGAGAGCAGGAGCAGCCCCACCTGCCCGGAGCGGGGCCGAGGAGCAGCCTTGCCGGACGCCCAGAAGTTGCACCGCCGCCCAAAATGCCCCAAGTGGGAAAAAGGCGGAAAAAAAGTCAAAGCTGGGAAGGGTGGAAGTAGGGAGAACGAGAGAATCTTCCTAGAGAGCCGCCTCGGCGGCGTCTCCTCGCCCTTTCCGCTTCCATTTCCTCTCCCATGGGAAAGTGGACGCTCTAGCCCCTCCTTCCTCTCCTCCTCCGGTGGAGCTGCCGGAGTTTCGGGGCCCGGAAAGCGCCGCTTCCCCCTCGGAGGACGCCGGGCGAGCCGCCTTTTTCACAGCAGGGCGGAGGCCGGGAGCCCTTCCCTCCCTCCCTCTCTCCTCCCCGGGATTGGGAAGAGGCGGCCGGGCATCCTCCCTCCCTGCTTCCCCCCGAAGTTTGGGGGGGACTCGGACGAGGGATCCCCCATACGGCACCTGGCAAGGCTGTGATGGCTGTGGAGGATGGGCTTCGTAGTAGGGAGGCAGGCGAGACGGTGGTTCTCCCGAGTCCAAAGAGGCTGCGGTGATGATGGAGACCGGGCTTAATCGTGGCTTAATCATAGTTTACTCCCTGTCCTGGAAGCCAGCCCAGCCCTCCGTCCAGGGCTCGCCGGCAGGTCTCCCTGGGAGCTGCAAACAGCAAGCAGAGGGAGCCACGTTACACTCCCTGATCAGGGCTTGTATGGAACGGTGATTTGCCTGCTTTAGAAAATAGGTTAGCCTTTTCCCTATTGTGCACTTCAGAGCACCAGGAGACAGCATCCCATAAGCTTTGCTTTCATCGTGGTTTGCTGACCGTGGTGGGTTTGTACACGTTTCCAAGCCACAAATGAGCAAGCTTTACAGAATAACAAAGTTGGAAGGGAGCTGGGAGGTCTTCTATCTAGCTGAACCCCCTGTCCAAGCAAGAGATCCTATACCATTCTACAGCAGTGACTGTCTAATCCAGTGGTTCT
>NW_015436001.1:0-1042 GCF_001527695.2 Protobothrops mucrosquamatus | reverse complement strand
CTCCTCCTCCTCCTCCTCCTCCTCCTCCTCCTCCTCCTCCTCTCCACACCCCCCCTCTCTTCTAGCCCTGATGATGTTCCCTAGTTGGGGAATCGTCCTTTTACATGAAAACAGCCAAGCTGAGCGCCAAAGGCCCCAAAGTTCAAGCCCCATCTACACATATTCTCTTCTGTCGGTAATTGCTTTTTCCTTCTGCTTCTCCCGGATCTCCTCTCTGCAAACATGGAATCTGCGCTCTGCTTTAACCCCGCAGCCCTCTTCCCTCTGTGCCAGGCTCGGCTCTGGACGGGCTGGGCAACCTGCCTCTCAAGTCAGCCCTCAGCATTGATCGGAAGAGGAAAGGGGGGGGGGGAGAAGCCGCAGCGAACAGACCAGCAATGCCTGCCAGCCCTGGTGCTCTCCGGAGGGGGGGGCGAGAATCCATGAACTTTGCAAGGCCCAAGGAAGCCCCCCCCCCGCAGGTGGCCTGAGCCGAGGGTTAAAGGTCGCAGCTACCTTGGCTGGAAATGCTGGGCCTGCCCTTCCTAGGTCTGTTTCCTGGGACAGGTGGGGAATGAGGGGGTTATAGCCCAACTTAGCTAGTTCAGGGGTTTCTCTTCCAGGATCCACTCTGAGGTCAATCAGAATGGAGCTGGAAGGGACCTCGGAGGTCATCCAGTCCAACCCCCTGCTCAAACGGGAAACCCTGCACCATTTCAAACAGGTGGCTGTCCAGCCTCTCCTTAAACACCTCCAGGGATGAAGCACCTGCAATTTCTGGAGGCAACTTCTGTTCCCCTGATTGATTGTCCTCACTGTCAGGAATTTTCTCCTTAATTCCAGGTTGCTTCTCTTAATTGCTTCTTTTAATTGGAAACACAGCTTGTAATATTTGGTTTTAATTCGGCTTTTATCGGGGTTTATTTTCTGTATTTTTGTATTTTTGTATTTTGTAATTTTTTTGTATTTTGTGTATATTATTTGTTTTTAATATGCTGTGAACCGCCCTGAGTCCTATGGGAGAAGGGCGGTATACAAATTAAAATAATAAATAAATAAATAA
>NW_015436000.1:0-1042 GCF_001527695.2 Protobothrops mucrosquamatus | reverse complement strand
CTAACCTCATACTGAGCCAAACATAAACCATGTTAAGGCTTAATATGTGTATTTGTGTGTGTGTGTATATGTGTATATATATGTGTGTGTATATATAGAATATGAATATGTATACACATATATGGAGTGTGTATGTATGCATATATTCATGTGCTCTATATATATCTTTCTATATCTGTCATCTCTCTACCTCTATATCAGTGGTTCTCAACCTTTTTAATGCCGCGACCCCAACCGGTCGTAAGTCGAGGACTAAACCGGTCGTAAGTCGAGGACTACCCAACCGGTTGTAAGTCGAGGACTTTCCCTGTCCGGGAGCGCCGCGTATGCGTGGTTCCGCCCCCTGCACCGGCCAAGGCATAGCTGGCAAGCGGCAGAGACGGAGCAGGCCGACCACCAGCTGGCCCAGCTCAAGGGAGGTAAGGCACCCGCCGGAAAAGGGAAAAAAAATGGCGGACAGCCTTGCTTGGCAACCCCCGTGAAATGGTCGATCGACCCCAAATGGGGTCCCGACCCATAGGTTGAGAACCACTGCTCTATATCTATCTATCTATCTATCTATCTATCTATCTATCTATCTATCTATCTATCTATCTATCTATCTATCTATCTATCTATCTATCTATCTCTATGTATGTATATATGTATATATGTCTATCTATCTATCTATCTATCTCTATGTATGTATATATGTCTGTCTATCTATCTATCTATCTATCTATCTATCTATCTATCTATCTATCTATCTATCTCTATGTATGTATATATGTCTGTCTATCTATCTATCTATCTATCTATCTATCTATCTCTATGTATGTATATTTTTTATTTTTATTTTTTATTTTATTTTAGGATTTATATGCCGCCCTTCTCCCCATGGGACTCAGGGCGGCTCACAGCATATTAAAACATCATACAAAAAAAAATTTCCCCTACTAAAAACCAATTAAAACCCAAATATTGGTAGCTGTGGCTCTTTAAAATCGTTAAAAATTGTCCCTATTTAAAACTCACCCTAGGTCAGGCCCGCTTGTTGAAAAAG
>NW_015435999.1:0-1042 GCF_001527695.2 Protobothrops mucrosquamatus | reverse complement strand
AAAGGTCATTACTTTTTCCAAAGCAGAAGACTGTTTCAAGGATAAAAGGAGAAACTGGATAAAGTGAATGAACTAGCTCTCTTGCCAGTTCACTCCTTTTCTCTTGATTTAAATCGGTACATTCCCTGTGAAGAAATTATTGAGAATTTGAAGAATACTGTATGTGCTTCATCTCCCCTGTTCTTTTCTAGTTTTCAAGTTTCTTAAGGTAGAGTGCTGCTGAGCAGGCTTAGTGTAATGCTACTTTTACTTAATATAATAATTTTCAATTGGGAAAGACAAAACAAAGTCTGAATGGTGTACCTGAAAACAGATGAATAAAAGAGAAACAAGTAAGAAAATCACAAAATACAAAGACCTGCAGAGAGAAGTAGAACAACTGTGGGAAAAGAAAGCAAAGACACTACCAATAGTCATAGGCACCATGGATACAATCCCCAAACATTTAGAGCATTGACAAAGTTACCATTCATCAATTGCAAAAGGCAGTTTTACTTGGAACAGCTTATATCCTGCAACAATACCTTTAATACCATCAAACAACATCTGCTTATCTCAAGTCCTTGGGAAGGATTCAACTGGGGGGGTAAAAATGCCAAATCCACTTTAAACATCTAGCCAACTGGGCAGTCAACCATAATAATAAGAATAATAACCATCTTCTATCTCCAAAGAAAACTGGGAAGGACACCTAGGAGAGAGCTGGGCAGGGAACCTAAATCGAGATAAACCAATATTTATCTAAACTACAATGTTTCTGAGGAATATCATAAGCTGTATTCTTCTGAATTCCAGAGCATATGTGAACAAAAGGTTTTAGAGGTATTTGGGCATTCCCCCCCAAAAAAAATCATTATATTCAATATGATAGAAAATAAATTGTTTCCATTTTTTTTTAGAAAAAGGAGGAGAGCTGCACATGGATGAGATGAAATTCTTTATGAGTGGGGTACTTATTTCTTCCACTTACTTCAGTTAAGAGTTGGAAGAGAGGGATTTTTTTGTGAGAGCCATGTTGTTTCTTATACTGTAATCTCTAAGT
>NW_015435998.1:0-1042 GCF_001527695.2 Protobothrops mucrosquamatus | reverse complement strand
TAAAATAGGACATCATTTTTACATTTACAAAAAGAACAACTTCGTCCCACGTACTATAATCATGTAGGCATGCTTCAGGTTCCTTCCTTGAAACAGTGTCATCTGATAAGAACTAGAAGCTTTGCCATTTCTGATGTAACACATACCCTCTGGAATAAGCCCCCTACCTCCTCCAGCATACAACTGGCCTAGATCATCAAAGCTTTTACCAAGGCATTTTCCCCCAAATATTGGGCCCGGATGATAGAGTTTCTACCATGTGTGGTATAGTGGATATTGAGGTTTCCTGTTCTTCTATTAATTGGTGCTGCTATAGTTTAATTGTTCTTGAATTTGTGTCTTATATTGATGTATGCCACCCAGAATTGCATTTATGTGAATTGCATGACTATATAAGTTTCATAAATAAATAAATAAATAAATAAATAATAAATAATAAATAACCAGAGTTAAAGACTATGGTGGTAAGAGGTGGGCTCATCTTTTACAGCTTTCTAGTTGCCAGTCTCCTTTCACCTACAAACTAAGATGGACAACCATGGAGTCAGGCAATTCGAGGGCTAGTGGTATATGTCTAGTGCAAAGTAGACTAATTGTAGAGGCTCTGGCAGCTGAGATATAAATCTCTTTTATCTTCTGTCATAACATCTGCACAGTCTGTCCCAGAGGAGCTCTTCAGGATAGTGAGTATCCTAATTAATCTAAGCTGTCTTGCCTTAAATGAATCATGTTCTGCTTGCTGTAATGAATTTGCTACTTACTTTGCAGATGCTTTTATGTATCTGTGGGCACTTAATTTTGGACCAATGGTATAACACAATACAGTTTTAGGGCTTCAACGGATTTTCTTTTTTTTTTTTTCAATATAAAATTTTATTGTTTTTATCATAAAAAAAAAGAAATACATCACAGATATTACACAATGTTATATCCCATCCCCCCACCCCCCGGACTTCCCAAACCAACCTAGGCTAATATTCAAATACAAGTAAACAAATATTAATATCTCTAACTCCAAAGTCTAAACTTAAACAATCCATCT
>NW_015435997.1:0-1042 GCF_001527695.2 Protobothrops mucrosquamatus | reverse complement strand
AAGGATGAAAGCGCTTGCTCGCAGCCATCTGTGGTGGCCTGGCATTGACCGGGCCATCGAATCCCAAGTACATGGATGTCATACCTGCCAACAGTCCAGACCTGAAATGCCCCTGGCCCCTGTACACAGGTGGGAGGAAACACACACTCCATGGTCTAGAATACATGTAGATTACGCTGGGCCCTTTCAGGGTCAATTCATCCTGGTTGTTGTTGATAGCCATTCCAAATGGCTGGAGGTCGTGCCTGTGTCTTCTACCAGAGCCGCCAAGACTATCCAGGTGTTGAGGAACATTTTTGCTGCACACGGGTTGCCAGATGTTCTAGTGTCGGATAACGGTCCTCAATTTACTTCTACTGAGTTTCAGGGATTTCTTCAGACCAACATGATCTGACATGCTGCTTCGGCTCCCTTCCATCCTTCCACCAACGGTCTGGCTGAACGGATGGTCCGCGTCACCAAGGACGCCCTCAAGAAGCTGACTTACGGCAACTGGCATCACAGGTTGGCTGATTTTCTCTTGGCACATCGTACTGCTCCGTGCACTGCCACGGGTAAGTGCCCGGCTGAACTCCGCTGGGGTCGTCGGCTCGTGACTAAATTGGACAGGCTGCATCCGGAATGTGTAGCTGCTCAGGTGTCTCAGCCACACCCACCACGGGTCCTTCGTGAAGGTGATCCTGTCTGGGCCAGGAATTACGGGCCTGGCCACCTTTGGGTACCGGCTGTGGTCTGTAAAGTTTTGGGGCCTCTGACTTATGAGGTGTCCCTGCCAGACGGCCGCGTGCGTCGCCGCCACATCGATCAATTACGTGTGAGGCGGGACGTGCCTATGGTTCCTTATCAGTCTCCTCTGGGGGGGAGGAGGAATGGGAAATGCATTCTGGAATTCAAAATCAACAGCCTACGTTGGCTGTGGGAAGGGAATCGGGTACTCAACACCCAACTTCCACAGGTGCTTCTGATAGCAGTTCTTGGGAAGGGGAGTACATAGACACCCCCACACACACTCCAGCCTGGGAGTCCCACCGGTGGCAGACTA
>NW_015435996.1:0-1042 GCF_001527695.2 Protobothrops mucrosquamatus | reverse complement strand
GTAAAAAAGATGTTGAGACTTTAGAAAGAGTACAGAGAAGAGCAACAAAGATGATTAGGGGACTGGAGGCTAAAGCATATAAGGAACGGCTGCTGGAATTGGGTATGTCTAGTTTAATGAAGAGAAGGACGAGGGGGGACATGATAGCAGTGTTCCAATATCTCAGGGGCTGCCACAAAGAAGAGGGAGTCAGGCTATTTTCCAAAGCGCCTGGAGGCAGGACAAGAAGCAACGGGTGGAAACTAATCAAGGAGAGAAGCAATCTAGAACCAATGAGAAACTTCCTGACAGTGAGAACAATTAACCAGTGGAACAACCTGCCTCCAGAAGCGGTGAATGCTCCAACACTGGAAGTTTTTAAGAAGAGACTGGACAGCCATTTGTCCGAAATGGTATAGGGTTTCCTGCCTGAGCAGGGGGTTGGACTAGATGACCTTCAAGGTCCGTTCCAACTTTATTATTATTATTGTTATTATTATTATTATTATTAATAATAATAATAATAATAATAATAATAATAATAATAATAATAATAATAATAATAATAATAATAATATCCTGGACCTGCCTCTCTCTTCTGCAGGAACGTTTTGTCCTAAAAGGAACAAGATTCCCGCAGTTGCACAACGCTGTGAAAGCATCACTCAGCTTTCTTAAATTGCAACCTGTGTACAAACCGAGGCTGGCATTGATCGGACCTTGCATTCTCAGCAGGAATCAAAATGTAGAAATAATTTCCCAATTTCTCCTCCCTCAGGCCTGGGGCCTTCTTCTGCTTTTTCATTCTGGGAGGTAAAGCTAATGAAGCAGATGGCTAAACATTTAAATCTGGCAGAAAAAAAAATATTGAGAGATTGGGAACGGCAGTCCCAAGGTGAAGAACCCAATGGATAAACAATCCATCACCTTCATCTATCGTTCAGCTCATCAAGCAGGCCGTCCCTGGGTGGGCTCGAACCACCATCCTTCTGGTTAACAGCCAGACGCGCTAACCCCTTGCGCCACAGAGACCTGGCACAGGCCTCCCCCTCGGCTCCCCCCA
>NW_015435995.1:0-1042 GCF_001527695.2 Protobothrops mucrosquamatus | reverse complement strand
GAAGGGATTTCTAGGGGAGTTAATTTGGATAAAGTTTCTTATAAGGAATTACTTCGTCCGTATGGACAAAGTTGGCAACTTAAATCATTAGCAGATTTGAAACAAGAAAATATTGTGTATTCATGGTTTTATTATAATCAATTGTCAATGAGGTGGCGAATGGATCAAAAAGTTGGTATTACCATGCAGGATGAAAATTAGATGAAACAGATTAAGGATCAATCTCAAGCACATATTAAAAGAATTTATAATGTATTGGTAGAATTGGATTCAGAAACAGAATTGGTTAAGGATTGTATGATAAAATGGGCACAGAATATACAAGAACCGATCCCATTGGAAACATGGGAGAAAATTTGGATTAGAAATGTAAAATTTACTCAAGCCCAAAACCTAAGGGAAAATTTTTATAAAATGTTTTATAGGTGGCATCTGGACCCACAAAAATTGTCTTGTATGTATCTTAATTTACAACCTAAATGTGGGAGATGTGGAAACTTAGATGCAACGTATTTTCATATGTGGTGGACATGTAAGGAGGTTAAAGTATTTTGGATTAAGATTTGGTGGAATATCCAAAATATTTTTAAGAAAAAGATAAAGTTTAAACCACAGATATTTTTGCTGGGTATTTTGGAAGATTTGGATGCAAAAGAAGTAGAGTTAATGTTAAATCTTATAACGGCTGCAAGATTATTAATTGCTCAATATTGGAAAATGAAAGGTTTACCTAATATAGAAGATTGGGTAGTTAAAGTCTCAAATTTAGCTGAAATGGCCAAGATTTCCGCTTATGTGAAGGATTACTCACAAGAAAGATATATATTGGTTTGGAGAAGATGAATTGATTATATTGAGTTGAAATATGGAACAAAAAAATACCATTTGGTTTTTGAATGAATTTTTGATTTTATTTATAACTATGTTAATTTGATGGTATTTAATAACTGTATATTTGTTTTAAAAGAGAGTTAAAGGAAGTTATAGATTTGTTAGATTAATAGTTGATTAATATTAGTTAGATCATGATTATTTTACTGTT
>NW_015435994.1:0-1042 GCF_001527695.2 Protobothrops mucrosquamatus | reverse complement strand
AGGCCCTTTGTTTCTTCTCTACCTTCTCAGCTGTTCAAACAACCATCTGCTTTTCACTCCAAATTTCTCTTTAAATTTAACAAAATAAAAGGTCTAATTGGAATTCACATACAGGTAGTCCTAAAAAGTTCATTTAGTGACCGTTCAAAGTTACAACAGCACCATAAAAAGGAACTTATGATTGTTTTTCACACTTAAATTGTTGCAGCATCCCAAGGTCACACGATTAAAATTCAGATGCTTAGCAACTGACACATATGTATGACCGATGCTGAGTCCCAGGCTCATGTAATCACCTTTTATGAAATTCTGACAAGCAAAGTCAGTGGAGAAGCCAGATTCGTGTTACTAACAACCACTGCAGTGATTCACATAACAACTGTGACAGGAAAGGTCGTAAAATTGGCCAAAAATCACTTAACAAATATCTTGTCTAGCAGTAGACATGTTGGGCTCCACTGTGGTTGTAAGTTGAGGACTATCTATATTAATACAGAAGGTATATTTACCACTACCAGCCTAAACCTCATTAGTGAATTAATCCATTGTCTGGATTTGTACGCTATAGTGCATCATAAACTAACCAAATACACTAGATTTATACAAATGCTAACCCTCAAAAATGTATCCAATGTTAGTGTTAAACTGTTAATACTAACCAAGTTTAGCATGTTTTGCAATTACAACTGGTAGAGTTTGAGCTAACCTGATTAAATGTCCTCTCTGCTATACGTGAGGTATATCAACAAGAATTGATTAAAAAAGCATTTACAGACTTCTACTCACATTTATATTCTTCAGGGACCATAAAAATTGAGGATATTGATAAATATTTACAATCTTCATCTACATATAAACTTACATTAGACCAACAGAAACTTATGAATGAAGAGATTACTGCAGATGAAATTTTAAATGCAATTAAACAACTGAAAGTTGGTAAAGCCCCTGGCACAGATGGTTTGACAGCAATTTATTATAAATCATTGTCAGCTGAAATGATTCAACCTTTAAAAATACTATTTAATAGAATTATGTTGGG
>NW_015435993.1:0-1042 GCF_001527695.2 Protobothrops mucrosquamatus | reverse complement strand
ATGAACACAATTGTCATCTAGACCTAGTATTCCACAGGATCTGCCACGTACCACTTACCTTGCAGTGGTGTTTGTTTTCTGTTCACAAGAACCTGTGATCTCCCTGAGGCTGCTCTGAGTCACATGAGGCCTTCGTTCTTGAAGAGGCTTTGGAAAATTCTCTACTGTAATCTTTGCAGCTTCTGAAAACCATACAAAAACATGTTTCATTCTTGTGCAATTTCCATAGAATCCAAAGGCCGTACAAGAGCACATCCAATTCCCCTGTGGCCTCTGCAACTTCTGAAAATCACACTGAACAGGGCATGCTTTTGAAAATAGTAGTTGCCAGGGGATTGGTGAACACTGACATGTCACCAAAAACATTGTGACATTTCACCTTTGACATACATGTCATAGATCATCAGTGCTTAGGAATGTAAGTGGACTCCCAATGCAAACTAAATTCAGAACAAACTCTAGAGAGATCCCTCCACAACAAGTATAGAATTGTGGCCTCTTGTTGCAAATGTCTATTTTTCTTCACTGCTCTTTGAATCCCCTCTAGAGAACATCAAAGTATGTAATGTAATCCATTTAATCTTCCACAAGCTTTTTACTGATGATAACAAGAGTTTTGATATTTACCAAAAATCATCTTAAACCCCAAAAGCATTCTGCTTAATCAAAATTCACCAAGTTTCAAGAAAGCAATTTGTGAATTTTCTTCTCTTCCTCTCATTTGTTATATGTATTTATTACCATAACATAGTTTCCTATATAACATCTGTAGAAGCTTTGCTAGGAACAAGACAATTCAACATATAGCTTTCTTGCTCCATCAATTATACTAAGTGTTGTGTCCAGGGCTTTTTTTCTCAGAGAAAAGGTGGCGGAACTCAAACCTGGCCACGCCCTCATCAAACCCTAGGACCGCCCCTTTAGAGAACAGGAATGCAAGTAAAATTTGGGAGGGGCTATTTCCGGTGCGGGAGGGGCTATTTCCGGTGCGGCCGGCCCGGAAAAAGGTGCCGGAACGCGGTTCTGCCGCGTTCCGGCTGAA
>NW_015435992.1:0-1042 GCF_001527695.2 Protobothrops mucrosquamatus | reverse complement strand
AGCGCACCCCTTCTGCCCTTTGTTGCCATTTTTCTAGTAGCCATTTTTTCAGAAAATGTCCCAAGCAGATAAAATAAAGAGACAAACCACTCTGTCTTTTCCCCCTTTATTTTTCCTTCCTTTATTTCCTTCTTTCAGCCATTTTCATTTCAACCACAACAAACATCATATTGGCAACTTAACCTCCTAGTCTGTGTCTTTACCTTATATTTTGTTCTGTAGAATCCCCCAACTCTATGCATTCTTTAAAGATAGCAAACATTCATGTGCCAAGCTATTCTCCTTAACTGACTTAGTGGAGAATGTATTAAAGCACTTTCATCAAAAATAAAAATAAGATTTTTTTTAAAAAAAGACTGTGTTTTTGTCCACTTAAAAACTTTCTTACATCTTTGCTTAATTAAGCTTCTTGCAAATAGTTCTTGAACATTTAAATAAAAATCTGTCTTGTTTTTTTAATAATCTCAAATGAAGGTTAAACACACTGCAAGGAGTTTTATCTTTGCCAGACACATTTATAATTAATTATAAAGTAATGTCACCTTAAGGATTTTACTTACTGGTGTTCAATCTGGAAATTCAGATGACCAGTGAACCAGTCATTGAAAAATGACTGATCCACATTGCATGTTGCGTGGAGCTGTGAAAAACAAAGAAATAATATTTTTTCCTTGTTTCACAAACTTATACAATATTTCCATTCTGAAACCGTACTAATTTTTATTCCAATGGAACATCTGAGCAAAGTGGAGATCTGGATCTGTTTTATCTCTCACTAGCATTATTTGGTTCCACAGAAGCTAGGTCTGTATTTTGCTATTATTTGCATTTATTCATTTACTTAAAAAAATATTTTACTCCCCCAGCTTACCAGATTGCATGAATTGAAGGACTGCCATATTGGGAAAATATAAGATTCAAACCTTTCTCCTACCCACAATTTGGCATCAGTTTCCCAAATTATTCTATGCTCAGTCTCGAAAATCAATGCTTTGAACAAGAGGAAATAGACTTACCTGGGTAGATACCCAGTCCATGTTTG
>NW_015435991.1:0-1042 GCF_001527695.2 Protobothrops mucrosquamatus | reverse complement strand
TTCGTGCATTTAAGTGCAACTGCAAGAGCAGACATTCAGAATCATTAAATAACATTATGCATGCCGTGCAAAAATGAAAACCAGGCTTATTTTGAAGAGGAAAACAAAACAAAAAAAAAGCACCATGCCACGAAGCGCTCAGCAATGGCACGACCCCGGAGCACCTGTCCCCTGGCTGCGCATGCGCGCCGGCGCCCGACTCGCCCGGCCACTTTCTCCCCCCCCTCCTCCTCCCGCTTTCCCACCCAGAACCCCGCCCTCTCCTTGCTTTCCAACGGGGCTGTCTAAATCGGTGCCTGACTGAATTAGGCGGCTCCCTCCGCTCGCTTTCCGCCTTTTCCCTAGCTGGGCGGGCTCTATTTCCCTGGCTGGGTGGGCTCGACTCGATCACGTCTCCCGGAAGGGCGGCGAGCCCACTCCCGGCGGCGCGGCAGGCGGCGATCCCGTCAGGCGCGGCGCAGGGCAGCCCTCCCGTCGTTTGCGGGGTCCTGGCCCGGGGCGAGCGCGCGGCGTCTCCTTCACTTCGCCCTCCAGCGCGGCCTTCGAGAGGAGGCGGCTGCGGAGCGCGCGCGCCTGGCCCGGAGAGCGAGAGCGAGCGAGCGAGCGCGAGAGAGAAGAGCGGCTCCCCTCCTCGGCCCTTCCCTCGCCCAGACAGGTAGGCCGCAGGGGGCCGCCGGGCCTCGCCGTTGCCACGGTAACGGCGGGGGGGTCCTCCACGCGGGGCTCGAGACATTTCGCGGCGGCGGCGGCGGCGGCGGCTCTTCCTCCGGCGGAGACTCCCCGGCCCTCCTGAAAGACAGCCCTGCGGAGGAGGCCAGGCCGACCTCGCCCCGCCCCGCCCTCCGGCCTCCCTCGGGTGGGTGGCGGGGACCGCCGCGGCCCGGAACGGAGGGAGGGACGGAGGGAGGGAGGGATGGCCGCGACTCCCTCCCTCCCTCTGCCCCCCCCGGGGCCGCCCTTCCCCGGCCTCGGTTGGGTGGGGGGGGAGAGGCGCTCCGAGGCCCTCCCAGAAAGGGACCCCGGGGGGAGGGGGGAGGAGGGG
>NW_015435990.1:0-1042 GCF_001527695.2 Protobothrops mucrosquamatus | reverse complement strand
CAGAAAGCTGGTCATTCAAGTTATCAAAGATTTCCTGCCTTTTAATTTCAGAATGGCATTTTTCATCTCCTTGTTTTGGAACATATATATGACCGGATTCAGGAAAGGAGTTACTGTGGTGTAGAATATAGCAACTGCTACTCCAAGATGAACCTCTGCTCATGGCCTCAGGTATGTGAAACCGAGAGGAGTATAAAAGCTTATCACCAAAATGATATGGGCAGTGCAGGTGGAGAAGGCCTGCCGTTGTCCATCAACATTGCAAACCTCAGGATAGCAAAGACAATGTAGACATATGACACCAGAATAAGTAGAACACAGCTCATGGCGATGAGACCAATATCAATCAAGGTGAACATCTCATTGAAGTAGGTGTCTACACATACCAACTTCAGCATGGCTGGGATGTCACAAAAGATATAGCTTACCTCGTTCCGTGGTCCATAGGGCAACTGAAAAGTCAGGGTTGTCTCTAGGATTGAATGCAAACACTCACCAAACCAAGTGCCCATAAAAAGCCAGAGGCAGATTTTGCAGTTCATGAGGATACTATAGTGAAGTGGCCAGCAGATAGCCAAGAAGTGGTCGTAGGCCATCACGGTGTAAAGGAAGCATTCTGTACAGCCCACAAAATGATAGAAGAAGAGCTGAGTTATACAGCCTGCAAATGAGATGACTTTGTCGCCATCCAGAAAGGAAGCTATCATCTTGGGCACCACAATGGTGGAGGTGGCAATATCCACAATGGCTAAGTGGCAAAGGAGCCAGTACATCGCCTTGTGTAGCTGAGGCTCATGGATCGTGGCCAAGAAGACCAGGAGGTTACTAAGGATAGTCAACAAGTAGATGCCCACAAAAAAGAATAACAATGGGACATGTAATATGGGTGGGTATGGGAAACCCTAGAGTAGACTAGACAAGAAAAGAAAGTAGAATTAAAGACTGGGATGGGATGGGGTGAGATGGAATAGAATAGAATAGAATAGAATAGAATAGAATAGAATAGAATAGAATAGAATAGAATAGAATAGAATAGAATAGA
>NW_015435989.1:0-1042 GCF_001527695.2 Protobothrops mucrosquamatus | reverse complement strand
TCAGACATGAAAGCTAACCAAGTGACTTTCACCAAGAGACTGTGAGTTCCAGTCCCGCCTCAGACATGAAAGCTGACTAGGTGACTTTCACCAGGAGACTGTGAGTTCTAGTCCTGCCTTAGACATGGAAGCTAACCAAGTGACTTTCATGAGGAGACTGTGAGTTCTAATCCCGCCTCAGACATGAAAGCTAACTAGGTGACTTTCACCAGGAAACTGTGAGTTCCAGTCCCGCCTCAGACATGAAAGCTGACTAGGTGACTTTCACCAGGATACTGTGAGTTCTAGTCCTGCCTTAGACATGAAAGCTAACCAGGTGACTTTCATGAGGAGACTGTGAGTTCTAGTCCCACCTCAGACATGAAAGCTATCTAAGTGACCTTGGGCCAATCCCCAGGAAACTGTGAGTTCTAGTCCTGCCTCAGACCACATACACATACACATCTACACATTATGCAGGTGAAGTCCCAAATCTCTTCATGTGTGTCACGGGGGAAGGAGAGGGCAGGCTTAGATTACACAGTGGCGGCCACCATTTTTACTTCTTTTTGACCCCCGTCTCCCTGTGGACCCCCAGGCCGATGAGCTCAATTTTAAGTCCAAGTCTACTGGCTTAAGTAGTTGACAGTCCACTCCCCGGCCGGTCTGTGCTCGCTCTTAACGTGGATACTAATTTTGCTTTGCTAATTAAGCAGCTGAGCAGTGGCCAAACTCCCTCCTTCTCTCCCAGGGATCTTTTCCCATTGGATCCAGCCAGACTCTCCTCCTTTACGAACCTATTGATCAGAGCCAGCGGATCCTCCTCGCACAGCTGGCTGGAGTGCTCTTCTGGAGAAGCCTCGGGGGCTTTCCAGTGCCCACAGTTACTCTCACGAGCGCCTTGTAAACAGGTTTTAATGGGGCTATTAGTGTAAAAGGACAGGAAACTTTCAAAAACAGGCGTTTAACTATTCATGAGGATGTTTAATCTGGTGCTTAATCACCACGGATTGTTTGCACACAGCCGAGAGGGACCGGGGAGCTGACAGCCAAGACTTCTCTA
>NW_015435988.1:0-1042 GCF_001527695.2 Protobothrops mucrosquamatus | reverse complement strand
GACTTAAGACAAACACAGACCTTTTGAAGCTTGACTGTGGTGTCTATTAGCTTTCCCTATATTTGCATAAGGAACAAGGATTTACAGGGATTTTTGAGTTTTAAAATACAGTCTGCTCATTTAGAATAGTTGTGGGGAACTACCTGAACAAAAACACCCAAAAATTAATATAAGGTAAACGCATTTAAAAAAAAAAAAAGTGGGGAGGAATCTCCCAATCCATCCTTAAACTCCTGGCCCCATTTATTCACATGATTTAGTTCCAATTCTTTTGGTTATGATCCTACCCACACAGCCCTTATTCCCATTTATCATCTGAATCCCTACTATAAAATAAGAGCTGAACTAGCCACTGAACTCTTTGTGTTTAGATGAAGCTAGCAGATGCTTTTCTTTCTGACTGGAGGCAAGAGGTATGAAATCCAGAATCTTCAACCACATCTACCAGAAGAGACCTGGGAAATTGGGCGAGAGGAAATAGAAGCTGGAGGGAAGCAAAGGGATGTGGCTTTTAAGGTCTAGTGACGTTGTAGAGATTCAGTTATGAACCCATATTGCTAATCAATCTCAACTTACAACTATTTGTTTAGTGACTATTTAAAGGTACAACAGCACTGAAAAAAATGACTTATGACCATTTTCACCATTGCAACATCCCCATGGTCATGTGATCCAAATTCAGATGCTTGGCAACCGGTTCACGTTTATGATAGTTGCAGTGCCTGGGAGAATTTTTGTGACCTGCGAAGCAAAGTCAATGAGGAATCCTGATTCATTTAATAACCATGTTACTAACTTAACAACTGTGGTGATTCATTTAACAACTGTGGCAAGAAAGGTCATAACGCTGCAAATACTGTATATTCTTGCTTTGACAATGTGCAGAACTGTCTGGTATATATATAGTTAAACCAGCAACTAGGAGAGAGGGAGGAGCATAGGGATAGCCCGGGAGAAAGAAACCGGAAGTAAATCACATCTTTCAAGTTGATTGGAAGATGTGAACCATGACCCCAAAAAAGGGTGGGAGGGAAATGTTTGG
>NW_015435987.1:0-1042 GCF_001527695.2 Protobothrops mucrosquamatus | reverse complement strand
TGTAAAAACGGATGTCAGAATGGGATTCGGGGTTAAATTTCATGCTTAAAAATGGTGCTATTGGTAGTTTTTAAAAATTGAGCCGTTTTGGTGTTCGGGGAAGGAAATTCCTGATGCCGGTGTCAGGGATTTTTGTGCTCCAGAGGTGTAATTTTTTATTGACCCAAATGTAAAAACGGACGTCAGAATGGGATTCGGGATGAAATTTCATGCTTAAAATTGGTGCTTTTAGTGGTTTTTAAAAATTGAGCCGTTTTGGTGTCCGGGGAATGAAATTCCTGATGCCGGGGTCAGGGATTTTTCTGCTCCTGAGGTGAAAATATTTTTTGACCCAAATGTAAAAACGGACGTCAGAATGGGATTTGGGGTTATATTTCATACTTAAAAATGGTGCTATTGGTAGTTTTTAAAAATTGTGCCATTTTGGTGTCCGGGGAAGGAAATTTCTGATGCCGGGGTCAGGGATTTTTGTGCTCCAGAGGGGAAATTTTTTTTTTGACCCAAATGTAAAAACAAACATCAGAATGGGATTCGGGGTTAAATTTCATGCTTAAAAATGATGCTATTTGTAGTTTTTAAAAATTGAGCTGTTTTGGTGTTCGGGGAAGGAAATTTCTGATGCCGGGGTCAGGGATTTTTGTGCTCCAGAGGTGAAAATTTTTTTTCCACCCAAATGTAAAAACGAACGTCAGAATGTGATTCGGGATTAAATTTCATGTTTAAAAATGGTGCTATTTGTAGTTTTTAAAAATTGTGCCATTTTGGTGTCCGGGGAAGGAAATTTCTGATGCCGGGGTCAGGGATTTTTGTGCTCCAGAGGTGAAATTTTTTTTTTGACCCAAGTGTAAAAACGGACGTCAGAATGGGATTCGGGGTTTAATTTCATGCTTAAAAATGGTGCTATTGGTAGTTTTTAAAAATTGAGCCGTTTTGGTGTCCGGGGAATGAAATTCCTGATGCCGGGGTCAGGGATTTTTCTGCTCCGGAGGTGAAAATATTTTTTGACCCAAATGTAAAAACGGACGTCAGAATGGGATTCGGG
>NW_015435986.1:0-1042 GCF_001527695.2 Protobothrops mucrosquamatus | reverse complement strand
ATGGAGAAGATGGATTGTTTATATTCAAAAGAAACACAGAGTGGTAGAATATAATTTAGGTTTCTAGATTTTTTTTTTAAGCTTGATTACTCTTTCTATCCTTTCTTGTAGATTAAGATACTTTGTGGAGTTAGAGATATTAGTATTTGTTTACTTTTATATGAATATTATTCTGGGATTAGGTTTGGGAAGTCCGGGGTGGGGGGTGGGGGGTTTTTTGATTGATTATTGTGTTTATTGTAGTTTATGATGGAAAAAATAAATAAAATTTCTTACAAACAAAAAAACAAAAAAAAACACAACCTTTTTGGTCAGTAGCCCCCCAACATTTTCGGCACCAGGGACCGTTTTTGTGGAGGACAATTTCTCCACGGACTGGTAGGACGGGGGGGGAGGAGTACGCAACCTAGACCCCTTCGCATGCGCACTTCCGCTTCCCTGTCGCTCACCTTCATCGTTGCGCCTCGCTTCCTAACAGGCCACGGACCGGTAGTGGTCTGTGGCCTGGGGTTGGGGACCCCTGTTTTAGTGGACCTCCTGAAATGTAACTTTCCAGTTAGGGCATCGTTAAAGGAGAATATTGGTAGCTCAGCACTGAAATGAGGGGTCCTTGTTGCTCTCTGTGTTGGGTGGTTTTCTCGCAGACGTTGCATTAGCCAAAGTATGTAACGTCATCAGGGCTAGAAGGAAGGAGAAGGAGGAGGAGGAGGAGGAGGAGGAGGAGGAGGACAACAACGACTGAGGGGTCCTTGGTTCTCTCTGAGCTTGGGGGTTTTCTTGCAGACGTTTCATGACCCAAACTAGGTAACATCATCAGGGCTAGCACCAGCACCAATGCCACTGATGATGTTACCTAGTTGGGTCATGAAATGTCTGCAAGAAAGGAACTAAGCTCAGAGAGCACCAAGGACCACCACCACCACCTCCTCCTCCTCCTCCTCCTCCTCCTCCTCCTCCTCCTCTCCCACAAACCCCCTTCCTTCCAGCACTGATGACATTACCTAGTTGGGTAATGAAACGTCTGCAAGAAAACCACCAAACT
>NW_015435985.1:0-1042 GCF_001527695.2 Protobothrops mucrosquamatus | reverse complement strand
AAGGTATTTGTGAAGATAACTCAAATAAGCAGGGGATTGTGGTCCGAGATGAAGAACTAGATTTCGACAGGGAGAAGTGTGAATCAGGTATTACACATCAGTCATGCAAGAACAGAAAGGCATCCAAAAAGAGAAGCTACCTTCTGGTAGGTGATTCAATTATAAGGGATGTAAATTTAGGAAAGGACACAGAGGCTTTAAAAGAGGTCAGGTGTCTTCCAGGTGCTACTGCCATTAGGGACAAGAAGCATATTTCTAAAATAATCAAGAATGGCAGCAAGGACTGTGATGTGGAGGCTATCGTACATCTTGGCACTAACGATCTGTCCCAAAAAGATGTACTCTCTGTACAGAACGATTTCCAGAGCTTGGGGAAGGAACTTAGCAGAATAGACTGTAGGCTTACTTTCTCAGAGGTTTTACCAGTGTATAAGGAGCAAAATGGAAAAGGCCAGCGCATAGCACAATTCAATATGTGGCTAAAGGAGTGGTGTAAAAGGGAAGGCTTTGGATATATTAGTCACGATGTCTGTAGCTGGTCCAATGAAAAGATGTACAAAAGAGATGGTTTGCATCCATCAAAGAAAGGGACTGAGTTACTCGGCTATAAATTCACAGATTTTCTGGAGGAAAATTTAAACTAAACAGCGGGGACAGTGAGTTAATTGATACAGAACAACCCTGTCCCCGGCAATTTAAAAATTATAGGGCTATCAGGGCTATCAGTGCATGTAAGAACACCAACCTTGCTGTCAAGCAAAATCAAGCCTCTAATAGTGAGTGCCACACAAAGTGCACTAACCAAATAGGTGGTAAGACAATAGAGGAACTCAGGCACCACATAGGTTATGTAGAAAGTAAACACAGGGCCGGTCATAAAGGACTCAAATGTCTATACACCAATGCACAGAGTATGAACAGCAAACAGGGTGAACTAGAAATTCAGGTTAATGAGGGCAGATATGATATTGTTGCCATTACGGAAACATGGTGGGATGAAACCCACACATGGAACACACAGCTAGAGGGATTTAAATTATTT
>NW_015435984.1:0-1042 GCF_001527695.2 Protobothrops mucrosquamatus | reverse complement strand
TAATTCAACTTGGAGCAGCCAATTGGAAATAATTGTCATGCTTTTTCATTTACTTGATTCCTAAATATCTCAAAAATAAAAGAGAACAAGCATGTGATAAGATAAAAATAAACATTACTTGACCAAAGTAGAAATACAGTGACCCGCTTTCTTGCAATATAATAAAATGGACAGAATATGTTTCCCATTCAAAGTTCAGTTCAGTGATCATTCCATTTATTGCTAAATGCAAAGTCAAGTATATTTACAGAAGCAAAGCATACTGAAAATCAATATCCAATCATGTATGCAAGTGTCTTATTACAACAGATTCCTTTTTTGTAATATTATGTCTTAAAACTATAATAATAATAATAATAATAATAATAATAATAATAATAAAGTTGGAAGGGACCTTGGAGGTCATCTAGTCCAGCCCATGCTCAGGCAGGAAACCCTATACCATTTCGGACAAATGACTGTCCAGTTTCTTCTTAAAAACTTCCAGTGTTGGAGCATTCACCGCTTCTGGAGGTAGGTTTTTCCACTGGTTAATTGTTCTAACTGTCAGGAAGTTTCTCCTTAGTTCTAGGTTGCTTCTCTCCTTGATTAGTTTCCATCCGTTGCTTCTTGTCCTGCCTTCAGGCGCTTTGGAAAATAGCTTGACTCCCTCTTCTTTATGGCAGCCCCTGAGATATTGGAACACTGCTATCGTGTCCTTCTCTTCGTTAAACCAGACATACCCAATTCCAGCAACTGTTCCTTATATGTTTTAGCCTCCAGTCCCCTAATCATCTTTGTTGCTCTTCTCTGTACTCTTTCTAGAGTCTCAACATCTTTTTTACATCGTGGTGACCAAAACTAGATGCAGTATTCCAAGTGTGGCCTTACCAAGGCATTGTAAAGTGGTATTAATACTTCACGTGATCTTGATTCTATCCCTCTGTTAATGCAGCCTAGCACTGTGTCGGCCTTTTTGGCAGCTGCAGCACACTGCTGGCTCATATTTAAGTGATTATCCACTAGGACTCCGAGATCCCTCTCACAGTTACTACTATTGAGC
>NW_015435983.1:0-1042 GCF_001527695.2 Protobothrops mucrosquamatus | reverse complement strand
TGATTTAGCCATGCTCTGTGGGGATTTGTTGTTTGCAGTTGGTTGGGGTTGGCTTGGTGCTGTCAGCTAAAAGGGCACCATGTAGATTGGAAGGGACGAACAAACAAGCCATCTATTATGGTCCAAAACCTGACCATGGAAGATAAAACAAGCAGACACAATCTGAAAGTCCCATCTAAAAGGACAGCAAAATCTCCTTTATTGAAAGAATAACCTACTTCTGATTTAATTTGGATCAAACAACACCAGGAATACCGTATCACAAAGTGAAATTTCAAAAGGGGTTATGTGCAAACGATGAACGCGTGATTGGCAATGTGTAAACTTTTGCTGAGATTTGAAACAGAAAAAGTAGAAGTGAAGGAAGGCGTGATAAAATGGCCTAAGAATTTTGGTTATAATATCCCAATGGATCAATGAGAGAGTATGATTAAAAGGTTTGAAATCCACACTGTCTTTGTAAAAAAGAAATTTTATAAAATGATGTACTGATAGATAGATAGATAGATAGATAGATAGATAGATAGATAGATAGATAGATAGATAGATAGATAGATAGATAGATAGATAGATAGATAGATCTATATTTAGTGAGAGACCTGAGATTATTATGGTCCAGGTTGATCCTAGCAGCTTGATGCATGTTTATTCTCTCTCTCTCTCTCTCTCTCTCTCTCTCTCTCTCTCTCTCTCTCTCTCCTCTTAACAATCTTATCTCTGTCTGTCTGTCTATCTCTGTCTGTCTGTCTGTCTACCTGTCTGTCTCACTGTCTCTGTCTCTCTGCCTACTTAACAATCTATCTCTGTCTGTCTCTGTCTGTCTGTCTGTCTGTCTATCTGTCTGTCTATCTATCTATCTATCTATCTATCTATCTATCTATCTATCTATCTATCTATCTATCTATCTATCTATCTATCTATCTATCTATCATTTCTCTCTCTCTCCCTTTCTCTCTGTCTCTCTATCTACTTAACAATATCTGTCTGTCTGTCTGTCTGTCTGTCTGCCTGCCTGCCTGCCTGCCTTCCTGCCTGCCTGCCT
>NW_015435982.1:0-1043 GCF_001527695.2 Protobothrops mucrosquamatus | reverse complement strand
TGTGGATCGCCCCTTTTCACGGCTAATTTGTGCTCGTGCAAACGAGTTTTCAAACGTTTGGATGTCTCCCCCACATAGTTGCACCGGCAGTTTTTACAATCAATTTTGTAAACTACAGCTGATCTTTCCATAGCGGGGAGAGGATCTTTGGGGCGCATGACCTTGGAGCGTAACGTTTGACATGGTTTGTGGGCCACTTCTATGTTGTAGGGGGCCACTAGTCTAGCCGTTGCCTCCGAAACATTACTAATGTAGGGTAGGGAAATACGTATCTTGCGTGTTGAGGGTTCTTCTCTTTGGTGATTACCACGGGGTTTTGGTGTAGTGCCGTGTCGTTTTATAAACCTCATAGGATACCCGTTTTGCTGGCAAATCCTGAGGAGGTATCTCTTTTCTTCCATTCCAGCAGGCAGTAAAGCTAACGTCACAGAAACAAAAAGAGCAACCTTTAAATGTGGGAAAGGAGACCAAAACGCAGGTGTGATAGGAATAATTAGGTCACAGGCTAATTGGTTGGGGCCAATTACGCGTTCTAGGAGCCGGGCGCAGATGTCAGACAACCTTACTTAAGGCACACCCATAGACTGGCTTGTTAACCCTGATGATGCTGGGAGCTCCCAGCGAAAGCTTGGTTTTAAATTAAAGTTTTACATTTTTTACTCTCCTGGTGATCGTGAGTTTTTACCGGTTTTATAATATATTTGTATATATATGTGTGTGTGTGTATGTGTATATATATATATATGTTTTCTGAGGTTTTCGCGGGTGTTTGTATGTAGGTCTTTGGTTATTCGGGTTTTCTCCCGCGTAAAATTGGAAATGTCTTGGCGACGTTTCGACGGTGCCAATCAGAGCACAGCCAACCCCCCATCCAATCAGAGCACAGCCAAGCTCCTTAACCAATCAGAACACACCTCCACCCAATCAGAACACAGCCAAGCTCCCACCCAATCAGTTCAAACCCCACTGGCAGTTAAAAGGAAGAAACAGCTGCGATCACACATTACTCCTAGAAGCACGAAGCTGAAAACACCAGCCTGAAG
>NW_015435981.1:0-1043 GCF_001527695.2 Protobothrops mucrosquamatus | reverse complement strand
TGGCTAGTTTGCTTAAGCAAATTATATCTGAATACATTCTGTGAATGCAGCCACTGACTGAACATTAGGCTTTAAGGCCTAATACTTCCAATTCTGCAACATACATTCCTGTTTGAGTTTATCTTGCATTCCATTTCCCTTTAAATTATTCCTTGCAAAAGTATATAATCATAGTTTCTTCCTTTGATTTGATCTTTTGTCTCCTTACTGATCTGCTTAGATATCACCATACAAAAGTCAACAATTTGTTTTAATTTTAAAAGTTCCCTTGTATTATTCCTCTGACCCAGATCATGCAATCTAAAATAGGAGTGGCAAAATATACTCCCTAGACCAGAGGTCCCCAACCTTTTGGGCACCAGGGACTGGTTCTGTGAAGAGAGGTTTTTCCGCGGACGGGAGGAGGCATGGTTTTGTGTGCTGCCTGCATCCCGCAGATGGGGCTTTGCTTGTTTGTGCGGCCCGGTTGCTGGCATGTCGCGGCCCGGTACTGGTCGATGGCCCGGGGGTTGGGGACCCCTGCCCTAGACTTTAGTGCTGTAGGTTCTATAGGAAAGTTCATTTGCCTGAATACCATTTTTAAAAGGCATCTGTCCAGAAAGGTATGTTTTTAACCTGATTATAGGAAAACCTCTTTTCAAACAGCAAGTAACAGAAACAGTTACTTGTAACAAAAGTATATATTCCCATATACTGAAAAAGTCTTGAAAGATCCCTAATGCTTAAGAAAAAAGAAATCATGTTATCCTTTCTAAGGCCAGGTTGCAATTCCTAAAGCTGTTCCGTAGCTGACCACCATTCATTTTCAAAATAATGATTCTTTCTTCATAATATGAAACAATCTCCGCCTTCTGCCGCAGATTCCCTCCCACAGACCGGTACGCTCCCACAGAGCGGGCCTCCTCAGGGTGCCGTCGGCCAAGCAATGTCGGCTGGCGACCCCCAGGGGGAGGGCCTTCTCTGTGGGTGCCCCCACCCTCTGGAACGAACTACCCCCCGAGATCCGGACGATTCCGGATCTCCTAACCTTCCGCCGCGCCCTC
>NW_015435980.1:0-1043 GCF_001527695.2 Protobothrops mucrosquamatus | reverse complement strand
TAATATACAAGGTAAAATTAAGCATTCTAAAGCGATCATACCAATGAACGCGACAATGGCTTGCAGGCCTGGCAATTTTGGAAACCATGATCCAAAAAGAGAATGCATGTCAAATCCCTTCCATGTTTGGACAGGGACATGGGCAAGGCGGACCATTTTTTCACTGACTTCAGCGATCACATTGCCTGAGTCATCAATTCCAATACAACAATTTGACAAATTAAATTTCCCACATACAATTAAATTTACCCAATTTCCCACATACCCCCCCTTCTTTGTCTAACAAATTATCTAAAGTTAGGTGGTTTTGCATAATATAGGTTCTGGATTTGACACTTTGAGAAGCTGAATGTTTCATGGTAGGGGCTTTTGGGTTATAGCATATTGTTTGATTGTAAACCAAGGTGCTGGTAAGTTTGGTATCTTCTTTGGTGACTTTAAGACATGGTGAGCAGTGTCCTTCAACTGGGGGGGCAGCTTGTTTGATCTGAGGCCGGATACGGTGTTGCACCCCTCTGGTAGATTGAAGGGGGGTGTCTAGCCATCTGTGAAGTTCCTCCCCAGGCCTTGGGGGAGTCATGGCTGATGAGTCAGAGTTCTGTGAGTCCCTCTTCAGGGTAGTAGATGTCATATTCAGGGACATAATCAGGGTCGATGTGGTCAATACAAAAATCTTGCACCCCAGGGTAGGCACAATGTTGCAGGGCACAGGCGTTGCACCAAAAACAGCACTGACAGCCGCACTGGCAGATGCAGTGGTCACACATCTACTCTGGTGGCTGTTGCTTCAGATGGGGTTTCTGTGGATGGCGTGATGGGAGGTGGTGCAAAGTAGGGCCGGACACAGCGACCAGGGACCCACAAGACTTTTTCAGGCAGTTGGACTGCTGCGTAGCCTCTTCCCCAAGTGATGAGATCAACAGGCCCTTTCCAGGTAGGATCAGGGAGTACCTGTGGGCGGGAAGAGAAAGGGAGGGAAAAGAAAAACGCCTCTCTGCTGTAGAGGTGTGTGGGTTGCCAGTTAAGTTTAAAAAATTCAAAGT
>NW_015435979.1:0-1043 GCF_001527695.2 Protobothrops mucrosquamatus | reverse complement strand
CTCTGCGGTTGACGTGGTGCCCCCAGTTGCTGTTGGGCCCCTCCTGCCTGCCGATCCAGCGGTTGCTGGATTCTCTGCTGTTGTCCAGCGGGGGCTGGTGATGCCTCCTGCTGCTGTAGGGCTCTCAATGGCTGCTGGGCAAGTGGGGGTTGTTGCTGGGCATCTCTAATCGTTAAGCTCACCGGTTGTAGCTCTTCTGACCTCTGCTTCCCCTCAAACTGCTGCAAAGCCTCTATTAGTTGATTTAGGCTCAGAGATAGGTGACCACTCTTCTGTGGGGGTTGCTTGATTTCATCTCACTGTAAGGGGCCCGGACTGGGGGTTTCTCTCTCTGTGGGGCTGGAGGTCTTGGCAGGGGACCCCAGGGGCTGAAAAACTATTTGCTCTCCAAGGGTGGGGCTGGAGGCCTCTCTCAATGGAAGCTGTTCTTCACTCTGCACTTCCAACTCTTCAAATCTCTCTGCTAGGTAGTCTAATGAACTACTACGAACTGCAGGTGGACATCTCCACTCACCCAAGTCTTTGGTGACAGACGGCCGGGTAGTTCTCCACTGGGTCTCCACTGCTGGCAGGGCTGTGTGAAAATCTGCAGAGCTTTTGCTCGGCTTTTCCCAGCCTGATGACCAGATTAGTTCTCCAGACAGCTTTGGCCTCGCTCCCAGTTGGAGAGTTTGCAAGGATTTCTTTTCCTCCGGCTGATTAGCTGTCGCTCCCTTCAGTGGGGAAGCTGCTGCTGCTGTTGCTCCCCCTCCTGGGGAGGTTGCGGCTGGAGGGGTGCGGGCCTCAGGCCTTTCCTCTCCTTCCATGGTGAGATCTTCCCCTTATCTTTGTCAAGCTATCCCCGTTATTTTAGGGATAGTGACTGGGGTAAGGGACCCCTAAATGGTTTTAAAAGTTTGTAGTTCTTGGCTTAATGTCATGGTTCCGAAAGAAATAACTTTTCAAAGAACTTTGAGGCTTAATTACCTTAAAGAATCCTTTAATAGATTACATGATTCGGCACGAACAGAGGAAAGCCAAGAACTGAAACACCCCCACCCTAG
>NW_015435978.1:0-1043 GCF_001527695.2 Protobothrops mucrosquamatus | reverse complement strand
ATTTCTTTGTGGTTTAAAGTCATTGTTGTTTGAATTAGTTGCAGTATACTATATATCTCCTTTTATGAAATATTTATGTTTTCTTGATATGTTCTTTCTACATGTCTCTGATCCATGATGGCCAAGAATTTGAGTTTTTATCTTCCTTTCTTTTCTCTGCAAATAGCTTTAGAGTCCCAATTAAATAGATATTTGTAATACAAATAGTTCAAAAAAGATTTTTTTTCCTGAAATGTATCATTTTCTCTTTGTCTACAGCCCAGATTATTGTCTTTTTTTGTCACAGCTGTTCTTTGTTGTTAAAACTTTGAAGGTCAGAAACACAGATTAGCTTTTCCCAGGTTTTGCCATGTCTTATATTAAAGTCATAGCTGTCATAGTCTTCATCCACCACTAGGTATCAGCAACTATTTGTTTTTCACTTCCATATCTTTTGTTCCTTCATAAAAAGATTAATTCGCAGCTTCCGTTAGTATAAGGGTGGGGTGAAAATCCCCCTCCTTCCCTTTTGGAGGTATTTTGCTTCTTGGGGATCTTTTCCAGGAAATTAAATGTTGAATAAAAAAGAGAAGATCGAATTTCTCACCCAGTTTCAAGCACGTTGTTCACAATTGTGCTGGTTAGTTCTTTTGGACTTTGTTTGCAAGTAGCTTGGGCTGGTCGATGCAATATGGCCAGCCTTTTTCTTGTCAGGTTAAAAGGCTTTCCCCAAGTCGAACGGAATGGTTGCCGCCGTTCCAGAATCGCTGGAGCACCATCTTTCTTCGTCGCCTCTCCAGGGTGACATAGACCCATTTAGGATCCATAGGCAGGGCAAAATTAGCCATGGGGTGCGGAGAATCTGCAAGCCCGTGACCGGTCACTACCACGCAGAACCGGAAGTTCCCTTTTCATCATTTTTAATCATAAGTATTTTCCTGCAGTATGAAACCATGGCCTTTAAAGGTTAATAGTCTTTTTTTAATAGTAGCAACAGCAGTAATGTATTGGAAGTCCAGAAAATGTTCCTTAGTGCAGCATTAGTATTTTGTGCCTGTTTCTGA
>NW_015435977.1:0-1043 GCF_001527695.2 Protobothrops mucrosquamatus | reverse complement strand
GTAACCTCCTCTTAAGTATATCCAGCCTAGATAAATTTACCACTACTTTCTTTGGAGATAGGAAGGGAGAGATGAACTAGCATTTCCTGTTATGTTGTTTGTGGGTAGTGGTGCATTTTGCTAATAGTAGACAAATTCTGTGATGAAAAGAGTACAAAAAGCAAATCTACTATATCTATGCCTACAATTAAAAAAAAACCGATATTCCTTGAAGATACTGCTATATAGAGGATGATTACACAGGAGTCAAAATCTATTGATTTAAAAATTCTTCCACTTATTTCAAATGGGAGAAAGTCATGTTCTGAAGATTCTTCCCAACAGTGGGATAACCTGAATAGGAGCTCACACACTGAAAAATTCCTAGGGCCCAATTTCTGTGAGATTCCAATATATCTGCATTAGTGAGCACACATGATGGTAATTACTGACTCTGACACTTTTGAAGTCAGCTGCTGCTTATTGATCTATATCTATAGTAGAGATCTAGATAGAAGCTGAGATTTTTGGTTCAAGTTGAGAAGGAACATCTTGAAAGTGTTCTGGGCATATGAAAAATTAATTGAATCTCTCTGGCCTGAAGCCTTCCCAAATGTTAAACTATCAAAATTGTTTGTGATATCCTGCATGAAAAGGGATAACTTGCTCAGCCTTTATAGTCTGCAGATATGTAATGAAAAGCTACCATAATCATGGAGCTTTGACCTTGAAGGAGGTTAAGTTAGAGATGATGTCCTAAATCTCCATAGACATTTACTTCTGGCTTTCTTTCCTCTGCTGAAGGCTGAAATGAAAAGTTATATTACATTACATAGATTACTAATGGTGCATGAATGGCTAATCTAAATTTCGGAAATTGGCCAAATTAAGGCTCTTTTTAAAGGGGTGTTTTAATAAATTTTTAGGGGGAACGCGGGAGGTTGGGAGGGGGGAGGATCACCTTAGGTCAGGACCAGCCATGTCTGAGGGTTGCGGTGTAGAAAGGGTGGGGGGGGAGGGTGGGGGGTTCAGGGAGGAGGGAGGTATTAGTACGGTCAGTGGGA
>NW_015435976.1:0-1043 GCF_001527695.2 Protobothrops mucrosquamatus | reverse complement strand
CAGTTACCCCACGGTCAGCAAACCATGATCAAAGCAAACCAGGGCTGGGAGTAAATTATGATTAAGCCATGATTAAGACCGGTCTCTCTCCCTGGGGGAGCCACGCCCGGATCCATCATCACCGCAGCCTCTTTGGGCTAGGTAGACCCTCCTTATCACGCCCACCTCCCCATCCAGCACAGCCATCTCCGCCTTGCCAAGTGCTGAATAGGGGATCTCTCGTCCGAGTCCCCCCCCCAAATTTCTGGGCGAAGCAGGGAGCGAGGATCCCCGGCCGCCTCTTCCCAATCCCGGGGAGGAGGGAGGGAGGGAGGGAGGGAGGGAAGCGCACCCGGCCTCTCCAGACTCCGCCCAGCGGTCAAAGAGGCGGCTCACTCGGAGTCCTCCGAGGCGCCTCTCTAGGACGTTCCTCTCGCTCTCCCTACTCCCCCCCCCCCAGCTCGACGTTTTTTCCGCCTTTTTCCCAGTTGGGGCATTTTGGGCGGCGGTGCAACTTCTGGGCGTCCGGCAAGGCTGCTCCTCGGCCCCGCTCCGGGCAGGTGGGGCTGCTCCTGCTCTCCCTCGGCCGGCCAGGAGGAAGGTAGCCCCGAGTCCCCCCTGGGTCCCCGGAGGGTGGCTGAGCCTGCGAGGATCCCGGGTGGATGCAGGGCTGGACGGGGAAAAGGGGGGGCTCACCCCACGGAGGGAAAGGGGGGGGCTTTTTAAGGATTTGTGGGGGGGAACATGGGGTGATGGAAAGAAAGACCTTCTCCCTTCAATGGGGAGGGGGAGGTTGGTTTAAGGGGGGAGGAAAGTTTAAATTGCTTGAATTGAGCTCATGTTCTCCCAACCCAGAAAAGATCCACTTTCATTCTGCTTAATCTAAATAGAGAGGAATGAATATTCTTTGCTTTTATTCTAATATTTCAATGGTTTTTCTTTTGTTTCTACAAAGCTGGGCAGAATCTGAAAAAAATCATTATTTTCCTTGTTTTGCCATGAAGAGGCTGTGAGGTGGCAGCCCCTTGGTGGGTTTTATCAAATCAGAATAGAGCTGGAAGGGA
>NW_015435975.1:0-1043 GCF_001527695.2 Protobothrops mucrosquamatus | reverse complement strand
ATGTAAGATTGGTGTTCAATCCACTGAGTTCTTAGGTTTCAAGATAGATGCACAGGGTATTCACCCGTCTGATGCTAAGCTCAAAGCTATTCAGAAGGCTCCAAGCCCCAAGTCTAGGGGCGAATTGCAAGCCTTTTTGGGTTTATTGAATTTCTATCATGCTTTTCTACCTCACAAAGCTGCTATTGCTGAACCATTGTACAGAATGCATGTTGGCGCTGGACCAAGGTCCATGAGGCCAGTTTCAATGAGGTCAAAGCCTTACTCACATCCAATGCGGTGTTGGCTCATTTTAATGAGCAGTTGCCAGTGTGCCTGGCTTGCGATGCCTCACCCTACGGTGTGGGCGCTGTTCTTAGCCATTTGATGGCTGATGGGACTCAGGTCCCTGTGGCTTACTATTCTAGGACTTTATCTGCTGCTGAGCGCAACTATGCTCAAATTGATAGGGAAGCTTTGGCTCTGGTGGCTGGCATTAAGAAGTTCCATGACTTCATCTATGGCCGCCATTTTACGGTCTTTACGGACCACAAGCCTTTACTGGGGCTATTCACCACCTCCAAACAAACTCCTCATATCCTATCCCCTCGTATGCTTCGTTGGTCCATCTTCCTCTCAGCTTATGACTATTCACTGGTCCATAAGCCTGGTAAGGAAATGGGTCATGCAGATGCTTTGAGTAGGCTGCCATTACCTACTGTGGAGCCTGATCCCGCTCCTGCTGTACACATATTGTCAATTCAGGAGTTGCCTGAATGCCCCCTCAATCCTAGGGATGTGGCTGCTGAAACTGCCACTGACCACATGCTCAAATGCGTGCTGTCATGGGTTCTCTCTGGGTGGCCTGACAGGTGCCCTGCAGAGGAATTTCAACGTTTTTGGGTCAAGAGGCATGAGTTGTCCACTTTCAATGGCTGCCTCCTCTGGGGATCGAGAATTGTGATCCCGGCCTCATTGAGGGCTAGAATCTTAATCTCATTACATGAGGGTCACCCTGGAATTGTAAGGATGAAGGCGCTTGCTCGCAGCCATCTGTGGTGGCC
>NW_015435974.1:0-1043 GCF_001527695.2 Protobothrops mucrosquamatus | reverse complement strand
TTGAGTTTCCATGCTCAATTGGCTATTTGCCAACAAATGCAAGATACACCGTGGCCTAACTCCTGAAGGAGAGGTCGCATCCGGAAAACATGATTTTTTGGGTTCCCCAACTGGTGGGGATCCTGAATATATGTTTACTTTTCGAATTTGAGGTCAGTTTCAAATTTTGAGTTTCCATGCTCAATTGGCTATTTGCCAAAAAATGCAAGATACACCGTGGACTAACTCCTGAACGAGAGGTCGCATCCGGAAAACATATGATTTTTCGTGTTCCCCAACTGGTGGGGAACCTGAATATATGTTTACTTTTCGAATTTGAGGTCAGTTTCAAATTTTGAGCTTCAATGCTCAATTGGCTATTTGCGAACAAATGCAAGATACTCCGTGGCCTAACTCCTGAAGGAGAGGTCGCATCCGGAAAACACGATTTTTCGGGTTCCCCAACTGGTGGGGATCCTGAATATATGTTTACTTTTCGAATTTGAGGTCAGTTTCAAATTTTGAGTTTCCATGCTCAATTGGCTATTTGCCAACAAATGCAAGATACACCGTGGCCTAACTCCTGAAGGAGAGTTCGCATCCGGAAAACATGATTTTTTGGGTTCCCCAACTGGTGGGAATCCTGAATATATGTTTACTTTTCGAATTTGAGGTCAGTTTCAAATTTTGAGCTTCCATGCTCAATTGGCTATTTGCCAACAAATGCAAGATACAAAGGGGCCTAACTCCTGAAGGAGAGGTCGCATCCGGAAAACATATGATTTTTCGGGTTCCCCAACTGGTGGGGAACCTGAATATATGTTTACTTTTCGAATTTGAGGTCAGTTTCAAATTTTGAGTTTCAATGCTCATTTGGCTATTTGCCAACAAATGCAAGATACACCGTGGCCTAACTCCTGAAGGAGAGGTCGCATCCGGAAAACATGATTTTTTGGGTTCCCCAACTGGTGGGGATCCTGAATATATGTTTACTTTTCGAATTTGAGGTCAGTTTCAAATTTTGAGCTTCCATGCTCAATTGGCTATTTGCCAACAAATGCAAG
>NW_015435973.1:0-1043 GCF_001527695.2 Protobothrops mucrosquamatus | reverse complement strand
GAGCCCAGAGCTCCCCCGGCCTCTTCCCCTCCCTCCCCTCCAGGCACTGGGAGGCTGATCCTCCCCCCCCAGCAGCCACAGGGGAACGTGGGGGGGGGGGAGCCGGGCTGCGCCAAGAGGAGGGGCTGCGGGGCAGGAGGGGGGCTGTTCCTCTGCAGGCCTTAAGCGAGGCGCTCTGGGTCGTGGAAGGCAATGTCACGTGACTGCGACTCGCAACCTCTTGCCAGCCTCTCCAGGGATTCTGCTTAGGAGAAGCTGGCTGGGAAAGGCACAACCGGGGATCACGAGGGTGGGATGCTGCGACCGTCACGGATGTACAGTGGTGGGCAACGTCCGAACCGACCAGCCCGACTTGCTCCCGGCTTCTCCTCCGACCCGCCCTCGACTCACCTTCCAGCTGCTGCTTCGACCCTGGGAAGAGCACAAAAGCCTCCCCCCCCCCGCACGCCTCCTTCCTCCCCTGAGCGATCCGGAAGAGGAAGGTGCTCTGATCTTCTCCTCGCCTCCCATCCTTTCTAGCAATGCAGTACTCGATGGTTGCAACCCCTCTTCCCTCCACCACAAATGCCGCTTTCTAGTCGCAGAGGCTGCCTATCTGACCGTCATCTCGCGATAGGAGGCCGGAAGTCAGGCTTGTCCCGTCTAGGCCTTTGGCGTCTGCAAGAGAGTTTTCCCTGATTTCTATGCTCTCCGGTCGTTTCCGCCTCCCAGCGACCGTCCTTTTTTTCAACACTGAACTGCATTTTGCTCTAAAGCGTTCCAGGTTTGGCTATTCCCCCCCCCCTTCTCTCCCTCCATCTTGGCTCTGTTGCAAAGGCCGATCGCCGGCCGCTTAAGACCTGCAGAGGGAGGGGAAGAGGCCGGGGGAGCTCTGGGCTCAGAGGGAGCGTGGCTGGAGGCGAGGGCGGGGACCCTGCTAGGAGGAGGCCAGGGGCGTCTGGAAGGCGGGTGAGGGAGACCCGAGAGGCGCCCAGGTGGGCTTGGCCGATGGGCAGCCCTGTCCAGGTGGGCTTCCTTTGGGATGGAGCTCCTGAATCTGCCTC
>NW_015435972.1:0-1043 GCF_001527695.2 Protobothrops mucrosquamatus | reverse complement strand
GAGATAATAGAATAATAGAATGGAATGGAGTGGAGTGGAGTGGGGTGGAGTAGGGTAGAGTAAGAAGAGATAGAATAGAATAAGAGATAATAGAATAGAACAGAACAGAATAGAATAAGTTTAAAATACGAAGAGATAGAATAAAAAGAGATAGAATAGAGCGGAATAGTAGAATAGAATAGAATAGAATAGAATAGAATAGAATAGAATAGAATAGAATAGACACTAGGAATAGAAGAGAAGAGAAGAGAAGAGAAGAGAAGAGAAGAGAAGAGAAGAGAAGAGAAGAGAAGAGAAGAGAAATAACAGAGTTGGAAGGGATCTTGGAGGTCATCTAGTCCACGCGTGCCTGGCTGAGGAATTCTGGGAGTTGAAGTCCACAAGTCATCAAAGGGCCAGGTTTGAAGACCCCTGCTCTATAGCGTCGTCCTGAGAAGCTGAAACAGTTTACGTCCAGGATGTGAGGGGTCTGTAGATATTTTCACAGCCCTCTTTCTGGCTCGCAAGTATCTCGGAAATAGTTACCTGCAGCTCCTACTGAACTCCAGGTGGCCATCAGTTTTTGGAAACTAGAAGCCAACGCCTCCACCAAGCCGCCAAAGGGGGGATCGGCCACCAGGACCACGTGCCTCCCTTGGTCTTCCTGCAGGAATTCCTCACATACACGGGAAGCAGCCTGCAAGAGAGGCGAGAGAAGGCTGGATTCCTGGAGATCTTGCCTTCTACAAATTTTACTCTTTTAAAGATATTTTTAAAGGTATCTATTATATTCAGAATAGAACTGGAAGGGACCTTGGAGGTCTTCTAGTCCAGCCCGCCTGCTCAAGCAGGAGACCCCATACCATTTCGGACAAATGGCTGTCCAGTTTTTTCTGAAAACCCTCCAGTGATGAATCACCCAGCAAAGCTGTTCCACTGGTTAATTGTCCTCCCTGTTAGGAAGTTTCTCCTTAATTCCAGGTTGCTTCTCTCCTTGGTTAGTTTCCATCCGTTGTTTTTTGCCTTGCCTTCAGGTGCTTTGGAAAACAAGTTGACCCCCCCCC
>NW_015435971.1:0-1043 GCF_001527695.2 Protobothrops mucrosquamatus | reverse complement strand
GGGCAGGACAAGAAGCAATGGATGGAAACTAATCAAGAAGAGAAGCAACCTAGAACTAAGGAGAAATTTCCTGACAGTTAGAACAATTAATCTGTGGAACAGCGTGTCTCCAGAAGTTGTGAATGCTCCAGCACTGGATGTTTTTAAGAAGGTATTGGACAGTCATTTGTCTGAAATGGTATAGGTTTTCCTGCCTGAACAGGGGGTTGTACTAGATGATCTCCAAGGTCCCTTTCAACTGTCTATTCTATTCTGTTCTGTTCTGTTCTGTTCTGTTCTGTTCTGTTCTGTTCTGTTCCAGAATGCTACTGGAGAAAGGACAGAATAAGCATATTCATCTCTACTTCTTCTTACATATAGAATTTACATGAATGAATAATGCTTGAAAAAGGCTCCAGATGTAGGTTCACAAATTCCTTGCTGTTGTGTCCTGAGCCTGCAAAAGCAGGCTCGGGACGTTGCAAGAGTCCCGGGCATTTGCAAAAGCTGCCCGGGACCAGACTGAGTGGCGCCGGCCTTGCGCGCATGCACAAGGCGGGAAAAGACCGCCTCGTGATTGGTTGTATTTGCCCGGGGATCAGAAGGTATAAATAGAGGCATGCGTGCCTCTGCTCGGGTTGTTCGTAGATTGGAAGCAGAGAATAAAGACTTGTTAGAAATGCTTCGTCTCAAGCGCCATTATTCTCCAGACTTAACACTTGCTGTTTTCAAAGTTGTTCAATATATGAGCTAGCATGCTTGAGTGTCTCTTCTATGGTCCTTAGGAAGGCATATCAGGTAACACATCATTTGCACTTATAATTGTCTGTATGTCTGTCTGTCTGCCTGCCACCTGCCATAGATGCAGGGCTTTTTTTCTCAGCGAAAAGGTGGCGGAACTCAAACCTGGCCACGCCCCCATCAAACCCTAGGCCCGCCCCTTTAGAAAAAGGATGCAAGTGAAATTTGGGAGGGGCTATTTCCGGTTTGGGAGGGGCTATTTCCGGTGCGGCCGGCCCGGAAAAAGGTGCCGGAACGCCGTTCCGCCGCGTTCCGGCAGAAAA
>NW_015435970.1:0-1043 GCF_001527695.2 Protobothrops mucrosquamatus | reverse complement strand
TCGCCACAAAGCGAAGGTTGGAGACCGGGCGATAGTTAGCCAATACATCTGGGTCCAGGGAGGGCTTCTTAAGGAGGGGCCTCACCACCGCCTCCTTTAAGGCCGCGGGGAAGGCACCCTCCCGCAAAGAAGCGTTTACAATTCCCTGGAGCCAGGCTCGTGTACCCTCCCGAGCCGCCAGTACTAGCCAGGAGGGGCATGGATCCAGTAAACATATGGTTGCATTCAGCCTCCCCAGGATCCTGTCCACGTCCTCAGGAGCCACAGAGTCAAACTCCTCCCATACAACAGTCTCAAGACCTGCTCCCGTCTCCTCCCCCGGGGCCACCCAGTCAGAGTCAAGGCCTTCTCGGATCCAAGCGACTTTGTCATGCAGATATTGCGCAAAGTCCTCAGCCCTCCCCTCCAGGGGATCCCCTCCCTTCCTCAGTTGGAGGAGAGAGCGGGTCACCCTGAAGAGGGCGGCCGGGCGGTTATCTGATGACGTGATGAGTGTGGAATAGTAATTAGATCTAGCCACCCTCATCGCCACTAGGTAGGATCTAACATGCATCCTTACCTGTGCTCGGTCGGATTCGGTTCGGCTAGCCCTCCAACTGCTCTCTAGGCGTCTTTTCCGGCATTTCATCTCTCTCAGCTCCTCCGTAAACCAAGGGGCCAGTTGAGATCTGCACCGGGTCAGAGGCCGCAAAGGCACGACTCGGTCCAGTGCTGCGGCAGCGGCTACTTCCCAGGCCGCCGCCTGATTTTCCGCCGAGTCGTGAACTAGATCCTCCGGATATGGCCCAAGCTCCGTCAGGAACCTCTCAGGGTCCATCAGGCGCCTGGGACGGAACCATCTACACGGTTCCGTCTCCCTGCGGCGGGGGGGAGCGGTCCGGAAGTCCATCTTCAGGAGTAAATGATCTGACCATGACAGAGGCTCAATGATTACCTCCCCTGTTTCCAGATCATTTTGCCACTGGCCAGAGACAAAAATTAGATCCAGTGTGTGTCCTCCTATGTGAGTGGGGGCATGTACTAATTGGGTCAAGTCCAAGGCC
>NW_015435969.1:0-1043 GCF_001527695.2 Protobothrops mucrosquamatus | reverse complement strand
CATGGCTATTCCAACAAGCGGGACTGGCCTAGGGTAATTTTTTAGAGGGGTTTTAATTATATTTTAATTAGACAACATTTAAATATTTCTTTTTAACTAATTTTAAATTTTGTAATTGTTTTTGGTGTATTTTAAATTGATTGTCAGCCGCCCTGAGTCCGCAAGGAGAAGGGCGGGATATAAATTCAAATAAACTAAAATAAACTAAACTACAAATGGGGTGGCTGAAAAAGCAAACACAATGGTGGAATAATCTCTTAGGTGTTACGTGGATTACCAACAGACGAACTGGACTGACCTCCTACCATTTGCTGAAGTGGCTTACAACAACACTGTCCACAGTAGCATCAGTTTCATGCCTTTTAAGATCGCCACTGGAAAGGATTTTATCCCAATGCCTGAATACCCCCAAGATCCCCTTGCTTCTCAGACATTAGACCAATGGTTGTCAGCTTGGAAGGGAGTGTGGGACAATGCCAAGAAAGCATTGAAAAAAGCTTCAGAAATGTATAAAAAACAAGCTAATAAGAAAAGAGCTCCCCAGAGGTCATTTTGTGTGGAGGAAATGGTTTATTGTCCATGAAGTATTTAAGATTCAAATTGCCTACTAAAAAATTGGGACCGAAATACCTGGGTCCTTTCTCCATAGTGCGAGCTCTAAACCCAGTTACTGTAGAATTAAATTTTCCTCGGCTTTCACTGCAGCTTGTTGAAACCTTTCAGAGAATCAACTCTAAGACCCCCTCCCAAGAAAGCTCCTAGACCTCTTGTGGTGGCTGGGGAGACTCACTATGAAGTGAAATGTATTCTTGATGCTAGATTGTACAAGGGGAGATTGCAATACTTGGTGCAGTGGAAAGACTACCCATTGCCAGAAGCTACTTGGTTGAAATGTACTGATATAAAATCTGATAGACGTATTCGTAAATTTTATGATAAACATCCGAACAAACCGAGGGGAAATCCTTAACCTATGCTTTTTTTCCTTTCTGTTAAGGGGGGCCGGATGTCAACACTGTGACAATTAAGAAATTGCAGCCATT
>NW_015435968.1:0-1043 GCF_001527695.2 Protobothrops mucrosquamatus | reverse complement strand
CGCTGGCACTTGAGCGGGGCTGGCGCTAATGTGAAAAGACAAAGTCGCCTCTTTTCACACTCCTTGCTTATTACCTTACTTAAGGCCACTTAAGCAAACTTCCGAAGGCAGCCTTGCAGAAAGCCCCCGGGTGTCAGGGTTCTTTCATTATTTTATATCTCTGCAACACACGGGGAAGGGAAATTTAAAATAAATGGGCGTCAGTTTTAGGGCACATCAAAGGAAAATGTTAACTGATTTCAAAGCAAAGGCTTCCTCTCCCTTCCCCGCCCCTTCCCCCAAATCTTTTTCTTAAACAACTTATTTTGCTCTGGCGGATGGGGTGTGATCTGACAACGGACTGCTCAAAAGTTTCCCTCGGATGCTTGATCTTAATTTGCCATTTTATGAGACCACACAAGCAGGGCTGCGCCTTTGGAGACTAAGGGAAAAGTGTGAAAAACGGAAAGCAGTTCAAGGGGCTTGTCATTCTCTAGTTGTAGAATGGGAGGGCTGTTAGAGAAAGGGAATACAATCTTGTGCTGCAAAGCAGGAGTTTCCGGGTATTATTAATTTTAGTGTTTCCAAGGTAGTCTTACCATAGAGTCTACCTCAGAGGTAGAGCAGAGGGACCCTTAAAGGTGCAGTTTCACAAAGGCTAGTTTAGATGGAAGCCAATGCATTTTAATGCCCTTTATATAATAATAATAATAATAATAATACTTTAATTTATACCCCGCCCTTCTCCCGAGGGACTCAGGGCGGCTTACAGGTAAGTAAAAACAGAGCTATACAATAAATATCTAAAAACCAAATTAAAATATATATTAGATAAACCTGTTATTAGAAAAATTATAAAATCCCAATTAAAATCCCTATAAACCCCCCCCCAGGCCAATCCCGCTTGATGGAAAAGCCATGTCTTGAGGGCACGGCGGAAGGAGGGGAGATCCGGAATAATCCGGATCTCTGGGGGAAGTTCATTCCACAGGGTGGGGGCTCCCACAGAGAAGGCCCTCCCCCTGGGGGTCGCCAGCCGACACTGTTTGGCCGACGGCACCCTG
>NW_015435967.1:0-1043 GCF_001527695.2 Protobothrops mucrosquamatus | reverse complement strand
GGAGGGCTAGCCGAACCGAATCCGACCGAGCACAGGTAAGGATGCATGTTAGATCCTACCTAGTGGCGATGAGGGTGGCTAGATCTAATTACTATTCCACACTCATCGCGTCATCAGATAACCGCCCGGCCGCCCTCTTCAGGGTGACCCGCTCTCTCCTCCAATTGAGGGAGGGGGGGATCCCCTGGAGGGGAAGGCCGAGGACTTTGCGCAATATCTGCATGACAAAGTCGCTCGGATCCGAGAAGGCCTTGACTCCGACTGGGTGGCCCCGGGGGAGGAGACGGGAGCAGGTCTTGAGACTGTTGTATGGGAGGAGTTTGACTCTGTGACTCCTGAGGACGTGGACAGGATCCTGGGGAGGCTGAATGCAACCACATGTTTACTGGATCCGTGCCCCTCCTGGCTAGTACTGGCGGCTCGGGAGGGTACACGAGCCTGGCTCCAGGGAATTGTAAACGCTTCTTTGTGGGAGGGTGCCTTCCCCGCGGCCTTAAAGGAGGCGGTGGTGAGGCCCCTCCTTAAGAAGCCCTCCATGGACCCAGATGTATTGGCTAATTATCGCCCGGTCTCCAACCTTCGCTTTGTGGCGAAGGTTGTTGAGAGTGTGGTTGCGCAGCAGTTCCCTCGACACCTGGAGGAAACAGTCTATCTGGACCCGCTCCAGTCGGGCTTCAGGCCGGGATACAGCACGGAAACGGCATTGGTCACGTTGGTAAATGATCTCTGGAGGGCCTGGGACAGGGGTCATTCCTCTGTCCTTGTTCTTTTGGACCTCTCAGCGGCTTTTGATACCGTGGACCACGGTATCATGCTGCGACGCTTGGGTGAGTTAGGAGTGGGAGGCACTGTTATGCGGTGGTTCTCCTTCCTCACCGACCGTACGCAGTCTGTATTGGCAGGGGGACAGAGGTCGACCCCAAGGCCCCTAACTTGTGGGGTCCCACAAGGGTCGGTCCTCTCTCCCCTTTTGTTCAATATTTATGTGAAGCCGCTGGGAGAGATCATTCGTGGCTTTGGGGTGGATTTCCATCAGTACGCTG
>NW_015435966.1:0-1043 GCF_001527695.2 Protobothrops mucrosquamatus | reverse complement strand
TGTAATGGCTACTGTAATATTCTCCTCCAAATAAAGGTGGCCCTGCCCTGTAGGAACTACTTGTTTATTTCTAGGGTTTTTTTCTGAACCAATTTTCACTCAACTTTAGTCTTTTCTGATCCAATAATGAGAAGTTTTAGGTAATTGTTGCAATAAGATTTCTTCCAAATGCAACTTCAGTCTTCCTGAGATGTATTAGTGTGATCAAGAATGTTGGCTTGAAGGAGTAAGGAAATCAATTAGAACAATTATCCAGTGAATGTCCTGCCTTCAGAGGTTGTGAGTGCTCCATCACTGGAGACTTTAAGAAGAGACTGGACAGCCACTTGTCTGGAATGGTATAGGGCAGGGGTAGGCAACCTCGGCTCTTTTATGACTCATGGACTTCAACTCCCAGAATTCCTGAGTCAGCATAGTTGACTGGGAAATTGGGAGTTGAAGTCCATGAGTCATAAAAGAGCCGAGGTTGCCTACCCCTGGTATAGGGTTTCCTGCTTGAGCAGGATCTTGGACTAGAAGACATTCAAGGTCTCTTCCAACTCTGTTATTCATCTGCTTTTCTGCTATTACTGTTGTAATGATCATAGGATAAGTAAAAAGAGATAGTAGGCAAGGATGGGCAAATCTATCCATTTCCTTAAATGGTGTAGTTTTTAAAAAAGTAGGACAGGATGATTTATTTCTAATTTAACAGAGTACAAATATTTACCATAGTGCTTATTATTTTTTTCTATTGGCCATCTCTTAATCAGTAACTTTATTTAAAATAATGTGCTTGGGTGAATGATTTTCATTATCTGTGTGCATTTCTTATTAAATCTATTTTGGCATCCACTTTTTGAGCAAAAAAAATATTACATCCAGAAAACCTTTTGAACAAGAATTGCACACAATGGTCCAGGCAAGAATATTTCCATGAAAACATGAATGCAATGGATTTCTGCTCCATTCCTACTGATGGGGCAGAGTTAGGCAATTTTTAAGCTTTGAATTAGAAAAAAAGAGATTATAGCAATGCATTAATAATAAAGACTATGTTGGTG